>NC_041404.2:69624426-69689426 GCF_900747795.2 Erpetoichthys calabaricus
ATATATATATATATATATACTAGCAAAATACCCGCGCTTCGCAGCGGAGAAGTAGTGTGTTAAGGAGGTTATGTAAACATATATATACATAAACATATATACATATATATACATATCTACATATACACATATCTACATATACATATATATACATACATATACACATCCACATATACATATATGTACAAATACAAATTTACACATCTACATATATGTATGTATATATGTGTATATATATATATACATATATATATATATATATATATATATACACATATATACATATATATATATATATATATATATATATATATATATATATATATATATATATATATATATATATAGCAAAATACCCGTGCTTCGCAGCGGAGAAGTAGTGTGTTGAAGAGGTTATGTAAACATATATATACATATACATATATACACATATCTGCATATACATATATATATACATATATACAGTATATACATATACACATCCACATATATATATACATATATATATAAATATATATATATATATATATATATATATATATATATATATATATACACATACATATATATATATATATATATATATATACACGTACATATACACACATACATAAACACACACATATACATCCATCCATCCATCCTCTTCATATATACATACATACATAGTGCGTTGTAACACGGGCTGTGATTGTTACATGGGAGGGAGACGACAAATCACAGCTTCCCGCTTTCTAATCGGGCCTGTGATTGGTGCTTTGACGGATGCCCAGATCCCACAGTATCTCCCCTTAGGAGTGGCGTTTGGCAAGTGTAATTGAATAGCGGTGCTGCAAGTTTAGCTTTACACCTGTTTTTAAGGCTTATTGACTGAAAGGGGCTTTCATGAAAAAACTTAGGGCTTTGCTACAGGATACACCATCCACAAGTTAAGGAAGTAAAAATAAAGGTATATATTTCTGTTTTATTTAAACCTTTTAAGTTTGTATGCGGGCGGCATGGTGACGCAGTGAAAGGTGCCAGTTAGGAGACCCGGGTTCGCTTCCCTGCGTGGAGTTTGAATGTTCTCCCCGTGTCTGTCTGGGTTTCCTCCGGGTACTCCGGTTTACTCCCAGAGTCCAAAGACATGCAGGTTAGGTGCATTGGCGATTCTAAATTGTCCCTGGTGTGTGTGCCCTGCGGTGGGCTGGCACTTTGCCCGGGGTTTGTTTCCTGCCTTGTGCCCTGTGTTGGCAGGGATTGGCTCCTGTATTTAGGATATAGCGGGTTGGATAATGGATAGATGGACATTTGTATGCATAGCCCTATTTGCCTGTTTTCGTTTTTTTTCTTTCTTCAGTAATATTTCAGCACACCCGGAGCTTGTCAGTTCAAATCCTGGTACTGACACCACTGTGTGACCCTGAGGAAGTCACTTCACCTGCCTGTGCTGCAAAAAACAAAAGTAATGAAACAAATTGTACTTCAGATGTTGCAAGTTGGTGGAATAAAGGCATAAGTAAAATACAGTAGATAAATATGTATTATACACATATGAACTATTCATTTATTTTCAGTTAAGTCATCTGCAGCAAACCTTTATAAATGAGGGTTTCTCCTTTTTTAGTGCAAACTGTTTCTTCTTCATTGAGGTTTTCTCTTGGAGAGCTTTTTTCATTTCATTGAAAATTAAAGCAGCAGCTGCGAAAATATGTAGCTTTCTTATTAATTTTTCAACATTGTGTAAAATAACTTTATAAAGTAACATAAAAGGTTTAAATACTGGTTATCCTTTTACACTAAAATATTACTAAAGAGATACAAAAAACGTAAAATGCATATGTTCTTTTTCTTTAAGGAGATTAAATATTACTGAAGAAAGAAAAATAAAAACTAAAACAGCCAAATGGGGCTATGCATATGAACTTAAAAGGTTTAAATAAAACAGAAATATACACCTTTATTCTTACTTCCTTAACTTGTGGAGGGTGTATCCTGTAGCAAAGCCCTAACTTTTTTCATGAAAGCCCGTTTCAGTCAATAAGTCTTAAAAACAGGTGTAAAGATATTGACAATAAGCTACGGAAACCCACCAAGACATGCGATCGTTTAATCAAGTATCATTACATCTTCCTTTCTTAAAGAGAAGTAAGGCAGTACTTATAAGGTTACATATATATATATTTAGACGTACATACATATATATATATCTATATTAAGGATCAATTTTTTTGTGACACAGCCTTAACACAGCTTTTCCGCTGTTTTATAAACGATCGCCAAGGACGGAGCCTTTTTATGAAATGCAAGGGTTCTTCGCTTTTTTTTTTTTTCTTTTTTTACGATTGTTATAGTTCTGTTTGTATACCACGTTGTCAGTTCAGCACTCCGGTTGTAATATGACCAAGCCGTTGAAGCACACTCTTGAGAATGCAACGTATAGTTGTACAGGAGAGAAGCAATCTTGCCTGAAATCAATGGTAACCTTTTGTAGGTCTATGAACTTAATTTAAACTTTAGGTTTACACGGTGCTTTCTTTCCGAAGTACCTGCACTCATGAATATGTCTGTATGCGTCAGTCGCTCAAATCCCCGCGCTTCGCACCGGCGAAGTACTGCTTTTAAATTTTTATTAAGAAGAAAAGAAAACCTTATTAAATTGAGAGAAAATATACTAATAACAATTTGTTAAGGATCCGTTTTTTTGTGAAGCTGCCTTTACTCGAGTGATCACTTCGAGCTGACTTGCTGGCTAACCATAAGCGTTACCTGGTAGGTAACCACCCATACAATCAGATTGTGAATCAGACTACGAATGCCATGAATGTAATTACCCCGATCTACATTCTGTCAAATAAATGAACCACACGCCGTGGCGCAATTTTAGGGGCTTCGCCTCTAGCGCTGATGTCCGAGGTTCGATTCCCGTAAGGGAGTGAAGTGAGCGCTTCGCACCGGCGAAGTACTGCTTTTAAATTTTTATTAAGAAGAAAAGAAAACCTTTTTAAATTAAGTCTTTAAAAGAGCTGTAAAGATATTGACAATAAGCTACGCAAACCCACCAAGACATGCAATCGTTTAAATCAAGGCGCGAGTCGAGAAACACCATCCCATAATATTAGTTAACGATTAACACATTTCTATATGTATTGTTAGCATACAATACAACTGATAATATGTTGCGCTTATTTATCTGGTGTACCGACATTTTTGCTTGTTTAACGGCTGAAATCCAACGTGGTTTGTGCCGTTCAGAATGAAAACAGTTTGCATTTATCTTTTTAATAAAAGGCGAGCTTTTAAGCCTGAGAAGTCACCCCGTAAATGCACACGTTTAATTGCACATGTGTTAATATGTATGCTTACACGAACTTAAAAGGTTTAAATAAAACAGAAATATATACCTTTTATTTTTACTTCCTTAACTTGTGGAGGGTGTATCCTGTAGCAAAGCCCTAACTTTTTTCGTGAAAGCCTGTTTCAGTCAATAAGTTTTAAAAACAGGTGTAAAGATATTGACAATAAGCTACGCAAACCCACCAAGAAATGGAATCGTTTAAATCAAGGCGCGAGTCGAAAAACACCATCCCATACTATTAGTTAACGATTAACACATTTCTATATACATTGTAAGCATACAATACAACTGATAATATGTTGCGCTTATTTATCTGGTGTACCGACATTTTTGCGCGTTTAACGGCTGAAATCTAACGTGGTTTGTGCCCTTCAGAATGAAAACAGTTAGCATTTACCTTTTTAATAAAAGGCGAGCTTTTAAGCCTGAGAAATCACCCCGTAAATGCACATGTTTAATTGCACATGTGTTAATACAGTATGTATGCTTACACAGTATTAAAAGACACTCAAAAATTAACGTCATTTACCTTCGTTCCCGCGTTTGACTCGTGCTGTAAATCTCTTCCTTGTTTTTAGTTCACGTGATTACGTAGGAGGCGTGATGACGCGATACGTGACTCCGCCTCCTCCATTAGAGTATATGGACAAAAAAACGGTTCCAGTTATGACCATTACGCGTAGAATTTCGAAATGAAACCTGCCTAACTTTTGTAAGTAAGCTGTAAGGAATGAGCCTGCCAAATTTCAGCCTTCTACCTACACAGGAAGTTGGAGAATTAGTGATGAGTGAGTGAGTCAGTCAGTCAGTGAGTCAGTCAGTGAGGGCTTTGCCTTTTATTAGTATAGATATATGTAATAATAATATACACTAGCTGTGTAAGCCCATGCTATAAAGGCCCAGGCTCCTAGAAGCTATTGAAATCGTCATGAAAAAAAATGCAGTGTTTCATGTTGTGGGCGTGCTCGCTCCCTCCTTGTCTATCAATGGCTAAGCAAATTTCTCTCCCGGTTTTTCTTTCCTTGGTGGTTTCACTTTGGCGACGGAGTTGCTTTCTTTCAGCTTAATGCTATTGCCTTGTACTTTCTTCTTGTGACTCATTAACTTGGGGCCACCTTACCAGCTCTTTGAGCTTGAAGTTGTAGCCTTGCACTTTTGGCCCGGACAGACAGGCACACACATATATATATATATATATATATATATATGTGTGTGTGTGTGTGTGTGTGTGTGTATGATATATATTTATTAATTAAGATATTAATTATTGACACTTTTGGGTTTAGAAAAAGCACAAAATATAAGCATTTCAGTGTGACAGGGACACAACATACCATGAGGGTATGTGAATAAATGTTAAAAAAAACTAGTTTGCTTGGTGCATTTTCTCCAAAGTGTCGCTTTAAAGCAAAGTTTTTTTTTCTTTTTACCATCAATTGCTCACATACAGCAAATGTAACGATGTAGGGGAAGATCAGTTATTACTTACATCTCCTTTTAAAGCCACTCACAATGTCATGGAGTTGCTTGCCTTGTGGGAGATTGATGTACATCTTCTGCAGAGCACTGAATACTCTGGCTTACTAACTTTGTTATTCTAAAAAGACTGGATAATGAATTAAAACCATCATCAAAAGCAAGGTACCGCAACACCTCTGTGTTGTACATTTCGACTGGTATACGTTTGTGAAATGACATGTTTTTCTTCTCAGCAGAAGATGTAGTCTTTCACAAATAAGAAAAATGTGAGGCAATGCATAGGGAGACTGGACAGCCAGTCTAAGACATTGATTGAACAGTACAAGAAGGATTTTGTCCCATCAGCCTTGATTCCGTTCATGTATTCAGACTGACTGCAGCATCCTGGTGGCTTAACGAAAGCTGTAACAATTTTATAGACAATCCCGTCCCCCTTTTGTCTTCTCTTTATAACGTGCTGCTGTTGGCTTCTTCTGTGGGCCTTCATTAGTAGTAAACATGAAAAATTATACAAAACACTGGCACACCCACTGCGTGCAACAGAGGAAGTTTATCAGATTGCTAATTTGCATTTTGCAAAAGGAAATGTAATCTGATTTGTATCTGTCTGCTAAAGACACATTTAAAGTTTCTAAAGCCAAACCAGTACATGCACAATGCATTTACACCCTGTTCATATACAGTACAATCAGAATACAAATGCCTAGTGTAAAATTGGTATATATAACATGTTTAATTATGTGGTTCAAGCTAGTGCTGGGTGGTATGAATTTTTTATTTATTTATTTTTTAATTTTTTTTGTATAAATTATATTTATATATTTATTATTAAATTATGTGAATTTCCCCTTGGGATTAATAAAGTATCTATCTATGACCAAAATTCTATATCACGGTATTTTTCAAAATGATACCGGTTTCACGGTATTCAACGGTATTTTTTTCCCATGCATGAGTGGTTGTTAACCACATTTTCCACTGCAACTACTGCAGTAGACTGGCTAAGAATAACCTATTCCACTATCATGAGAATTGTGCATTGTACAAAAAAAAAAAAACATTTTAATGTGCACACAAGTATTAATATAGGTTTGCATGGCCCCATAAAGTGATAGTTTTCAAGGGGGTGGCACTAATGAAGAGAAAGAATCACATTACATGACAGTTGCAGTCAAAATATAGAACCCTTTTATTGAACGAATTTTGCAAACAATATAAACTAAAATTTTGACAACATATTGTCAACCATCCAAAGAGGCATTTAGACTTAGCAAAATATCCAGAGGTGCTTGTCAAAAGTTGTATTGCACTGAACATGTCTTAGAAAAGGAATAAATAGTAAATATTTTTTGTAAACCAACTACACTTTCTGTTAATGTTAACAATCTCTGTCCACTGACACGTCAAAGTGACTTTTTAAACAACTTTACCATCATTAAACTGCATAATATTTGAACTAATAAATAATAACAATACAATAAATAATAGTGCAACTTCCAGTAATAATACTATTACTTCAAGACTTCAAGCCCAGGTGCATTACACAGTATTCACCAAATAAAAATAAAATAAAACAAGTGCAACTTGGTGATGACATCTTTACCAACTGAACCATCATTAAGGCAAATTGCATTAATATGGACCTTGCTTCAAGCTAAGCTATATACATAAATAATAAAACTGCAACTTGCATTTATAATGCTATTTGTGGTATAGCGGGTCTGTGGCTTCAAAGAAAAACACGGCCAGTTTTTAAATCCAGTTCACCTTGTCTGTCTCTGCGGGCACGATTGCACGACCGCATGGAGTTGATGAGGTGATTGGGGCAATTCGCACCTGCATGTGCGGGTGCGATCGTTCTCAATTGATTCATTGGCTTCCTGCGGCGTGTGATTAAGGCGCTGTGCCCATGGAGACGTATATTTATGAGCCGGTAGGATGGGGGAAGGAAAAAAGAAAAGATAGAACAGAAGGAAGTTAAAGAAGGGAAAGGCAGTCATGGGAGACGATCCAGACACCAGGAAGGAGAAGGCAGCATGAGCTGGGGCTCCGTGAGGGAGCGTAGGCTGTGGCGCTCTAGGGGCTGCTTCGCCCCACTGACTAAGCGTGTAGAGTGAGGCAAGTGAAATGCAAGACCTCCCAATTGATCCGAGGAGCGACTGAGTGAGCGTGAAGGAAGACGAGAGGTATGCCAACCTCGGATGGTCTGGCTGCACAGTGTGGCGGCAGCCAAGATGGGGGTCGGCAGAAAGGAGTTTGTGCTGCAGAGGCTCCTCCGGCAACGCCAGTGATGGGTGAGCCGGGGAGACAGAAGGTGGTGAGCTACAATCAAGTGAGGAGAGTAGACTGTATTTTAACCTGTATTTTAATAGATTTATTTATTATGGATTTTTATCCCCACGTTTCACTGGTTTTATGGATTTGCTATTTATTTGGGTACTGTATTTTTTTAGAACACTGCACTTGGTTTTACTTTTGACTGTTTTTAACAAAAGCACTTGAGCACTTTCCACCATCCCCTGGCTTCAGTGAGATTTGTCAGCTCATCTCGGTCATAACTATCAATGGTGTTGGTTTAACAGACTCCCATGTGGGAAGAGGGACTCTGTAGGGGACCGACATTGTCACACTATTACACAGTACCCAGGTACATTACACAGTATTGAAAAAAAAAATAAAACAAGTACAACTTGGCTTGCAGTATTATCCAGTAGTATAGGAACAGTATTCACACGTTTGAACATAATGGTCCACATCCGACCTTTTAAAACCAAAGTATCTCCAGACAACAGACACGGCTCCTTTTTTTGGCAAAAGTTCTTCTGTGTCATCATGTTCAACTTTATTGTCTGCTACAGCTTCAGTTTCGGAATGTTCTTTGTCCATTTTCACCACTCAATACCTTCTAACGCATGTACTCTTGCATGTGTCTTTAGTGGTGCAGCAGTGAAAAAGGTCCCCCCTAAACAGTTTCGTGCTGCGCCATGTTCCAAACGTTGTTTAGGCTATTTAAACCGGTGTTGCGGTATAAGAAAAATCCATATCATAACAAAAAATAAAAAACAGTTTTTGGTATGAACCGGTATACCGCCCAGCACTAGTTCAAATCATCTGCGAAGTAACATCCATCTGTGACTTGAGGGATCAGGCATCGATTGTTGACAATATCATCCATTGGCACAAACCTAGTGCTAAGTTAAGAAATAACAGAGAGCAAAATTTTTAAAAGTACAGGAAGACTTAAAAAAACTTGCTCTTTTTTTCATTCCACCCACAGTGAAAGCTGAAGGTTAGCAGTCTAACAAAATCTCAGCAAATTGATGATTGTCAGGGTTAATGCAGTTTTAGATATAGGAGTCAAACATAACTATGCCAACCCAGTTCCAAGATATTCTATAAACTAGCAAAATACCCGCGCTTCGCAGCGGAGAAGTAGTGTGTTAAAGAGGTTATGTAAACATATATATACATATACATATCTACATATGCACATATCTACATATACATATATATATATATATATATATATATACACATATATATATATATATATATATATATATATATATATATATACACACATACATACACAAACACATATACATATATACATATACACATACATACATAGTGCGTTGTAACACGGGCTGTGATTGTTACATGGGAGGGAGACGACAAATCACAGCTTCCCGTTTTCTAATCGGGCCTGTGATTGGTGCTTTGACTGATGCCCAGATCCCACAGTATCTCCCCTTAGGAGAGGCGTTAGGCAAGTGTAATTGAATAGCGGTGCTGCAAGTTTAGCTTTACACCTGTTTTTAAGGCTTATTGACTGAAAGGGGCTTTCATGAAAAAAGTTAGGGCTTTGCTACAGGATACATCCTCCACAAGTTAAGGAAGTAAAAATAAAGGTATATATTTCTGTTTTATTTAAACCTTTTAAGTTTGTATGCGGGCGGCATGGTGAAAGGTGCCAGTTAGGAGACCCGGGTTCGCTTCCCTGCGTGGAGTTTGAATGTTCTCCCCGTGTCTGTCTGGGTTTCCTCCAGGTACTCCGGTTTACTCCCACAGTCCAAAGACATGCAGGTTAGGTGCATTGGCGATTCTAAATTGTCCCTGGTGTGTGGGTGTGTGTGCCCTGCGGTGGGCTGGCACCTTGCCCGGGGTTTGTTTCCTGCCTTGTGCCCTGTGTTGGCAGGGATTGGCTCCTGTATTTAGGATATAGCGGGTTGGATAATGGATGGATGGATGGACATTTGTATGCATAGCCCCATTTGCCCCTTTTCGTTTTTTTTCTTTCTTCAGTAATATTTCAGCATACCCGGAGCTTGTCAGTTCAAATCCTGGTACTGACACCACTGTGTGACCCTGAGGAAGTCACTTCACCTGCCTGTGCTCCAAAAAACAAAAGTAATGTAACAAATTGTACCTCAGATGTTGCAAGTTGCTGGAATAAAGGCATAAGTCAAATAGATAAATATGTATTATACACATAAGATCTATTCATTTATTTTCAGTTAAGTCATCTGCAGCAAACCTTTATAAATGAGGGTTTCTCCTTTTTAGATTTGAGGTTTTCTCTTGGAGAGCTTTTTTCATTTCATTGAAAATTAAAGCAGCAGCTGCCAAAATATGTAGCTTTCTTATTAATTTTTCAACATTGTGTAAAATAACTTTATAAAGTAACATAAAAGGTTTAAATACTGGTTATCCTTTTACACTAAAATATTACTAAAGAGATACAAAAAAAGTAAAATGCATATGTTGTTTTTCTTTAAGGAGATTAAATATTACTGAAGAAAGAAAAAAAAAAAAAACTAAAACAGCCAAATGGGGCTATGCATACGAACTTAAAAGGTTTAAATAAAACAGAAATATATACCTTTATTTTTACTTCCTTAACTTGTGGAGGGTGTATCGTTTAGCAAAGCCCTAACTTTTTTCGTGAAAGCCCGTTTCAGTCAATAAGTCTTAAAAACAGGTGTAATGATATTGACAATAAGCTACGCAAACCCACCAAGACATGGAATCGTTTAAATCAAGGCGCTGCGCTACCTTCTTCCAGATCGGCCCCAAGGCGTTCATATTTTTCCAAAGCAGTTCTGGTCTCCATCGGCATCTGTAGCTGAGTCGAAAAACACCATCCCATACTATTAGTTAACGATTAACACATTTCTATATGTATTGTAAGCATACAATACAACTGATAATATGTTGTGCTTATTTATCTGGTGTACCGACATTTTTGCGCGTTTAACGGCTGAAATCCAACGTGGCTTGTGCCCTTCAGAATGAAAACAGTTTGCATTTACCTTTTTAATAAAAGGCAAGCTTTTAAGCCTGAGAAATCACCCCGTAAATGCACACGTTTAATTGCATGTGTTAATATGTACGTATGCTTACACACTGTTTCTTCTTCATTGAGGTTTTCTCTAGCATGTAGATCGGGGTAATTACATTCACGGCATTCGTAGTCTGAGTCACAATCTGATTGTATGGGTGGTTACCTACCAGGTAACGCTTATGGTTGGCCAGCAAGTCAGCTAACATCAGACACGGTTCCTTCAGTTGTGAGAAGCAGATCATAGAATGGTTGAAAATAGTTTACTGTCAAATAATGCAAAGAGTATGCGACACGTGTTTCGCCCTAATTCTTGGCTCATCAGGCGTACACACTCACTGCACTCGCTTACGGGAATCAAACCTCGGACGTCAGCGCTAGAGGCGAAGCCCCTAACATTGCGCCACGCCGTGTGGTTCGTTTATTTGACAGCATGTAGATCGGGGTAATTACATTCACGGCATTCGAAGTCTGAATCACAATCTGATTGTATGGGTGGTTACCTACCAGCTAACGCTTATGGTTGGCCAGCAAGTCAGCTAACATCAGCCACGGTGCCTTCAGTTGTGAGAAGCAGATCATAGAATGGTTGAAAATAGTTTACTGTCAAATAATGCAAAGAGTACGCAACACGTGTTTCGCCCTAATTCTTGGCTCATCAGGCGTACACACTCACTGCACTCCCTTACGGGAATCGAACCTCGGACATCAGCGCTAGAGGGGCTTCGCAGCGGTGAAGTATTGCTTTTAAATTTTAATTAAGAAGAAAAGAAAACCTTTTTAAATTGAGGGAAAATATACCAATAACAATTTGTTAAGGATCTGTTTTTTTGTGAAGCTGCCTTTACACAGCCTGTCCGCTGTTTTATAAACGAACGCCATATAAGGCCATCCTTTCTCCTTCACAGTCAGTTCACGTGATTACGTGGGAGGCGTGATGACGTGATACGCAACCCCCGCAACCCCGCCTCCCACGGCCAGCGAGCTGCAGTCCATTACTGTATATGGACAAAAAAGAGGTTCCAGTTATGACCGTTACGCTTTGAATTTCGAAATGAAACCTGCCTAACTTTTGTAAGTAAGCTGTAAGGAATGAGCCTGCCAAATTTCAGCCTTCCACCTACACGGGAAGTTGGAGAATTAGTGATGAGTGAGTGAGTGAGGGCTTTGCCTTTTATTAGTATAGATAAGTGTATTTTTACTAAGTGTTTGTCATTTACATCTTATAGCATTAGTATTCATGCTCTTCAAGCAAGAGCACTTAATGCATACTTGCAAGCGATTTATTTGCCCACCTTTAAACCTGTCAAAGGTTGCTTCCTTAAATAAAACCTAAATCTAGTCTGGATTGCCATGAAACTGCAAACAAATGGAATAAAGTCTTTTTTTTTCTCCAAATGGCCAGTATTTTTTACATATTGGAACATCATCACTATGATCTAAGATGAATGAAAGGGTAATAAAATTATTGTTGAAGCAGCATTTTAATGGCCTCTTGCTAGTTTTTTGTGGCTCAAGAATTTAACCCTGAAAGTTTGAACCTACATACATTCAAACAAGTACATATTTTGAATATTGAACCAGTGAATCTCAGCTATCAGCTGAGATTGTATCTGTTTATCTTTTTTTGGGTTTTATGCAGCTTAACCGCACTCCTTGTCAGCTGACTTTTACTGAAGTTTTTTTACACTAGCTGAATTTTCCAGCTGGCAAGCTCTTGAGTTTGAAAAGGAAAAGGTCTGGTACTGTGAAATCATTAAAACCATTTCATTGATGGCTATAGACATTAAACAACCAAAAGTACAAATCTGCAGTTCTTAGAAATGATGTACAAATAAGGCTAGGTTAGTATCTAGAATGTTATAATGAGTACATTTTCTAAAGTTTTTGTACCTTTTTGAGATCTGTGTAGTTAAACTGGAGTTTTTATATCCAGGGAATTAATGTTTGCATCATTTTTTCACTTTCTGCTTTCCTTTAAAAGCTAAATATAATTATTGTCTTCCTGGGATGCCATTTTGAATTGCTCATGGGTGCTGTTGTTTTGTGGCAGGGCAACTACAGTATTCCAGCATGACCTACTGTATAACTTTCAGAGCTGTCATTTCCAATTTATCTATGTTTGGATAAAAATGCTTATGTGTGGTTCTCTGTGCCTTTCTGATCTCCGTGTTCTGACTTTCTTTTATGTAATGTTTTCTGATTCTTGTCTTACGTTTCTGGCTTGGCTAAAATTTGTTTTTTTTGGTAATGAGTAACGACCCCTGTTTGTATTTTTTGATGCATTTCTCCTGATCCTATAATTAAATTGTTTTTTTGAGAAAAGGACATAGAGTAACACTGTATAGAATGTGATATCCTTTTGTCCAGATTTGAATAAAATTGCAAGTAAGGAATGG
Organism: Erpetoichthys calabaricus; assembly: GCF_900747795.2. Classification (NCBI taxonomy): domain Eukaryota; kingdom Metazoa; phylum Chordata; class Cladistia; order Polypteriformes; family Polypteridae; genus Erpetoichthys; species Erpetoichthys calabaricus. The sequence goes on from NC_041404.2 coordinate 69,636,983, forward strand.
ATTAATTCATGTTACATTACTGCATTGTACAATTTTGATTGATAATAGATCAAACATAACTATCCATTGGTTAGCTAAGGAATCAAACATTAGCTGCTTTGCACATATGTAGGGTATTATCTATATCAGGGGTGGGCAAAGTCATTCCTGGAGGGCTGCAGTGGCTGCAGGTTTTTGTTCCAAACCAATTGCTTAATAAGAAGCACTTATTGCTCTAGAAACACTTCTGCTTCATTTTAGTTATCTCATTAAGATTTTGAACCCTTATTGCTTATTTAAGTCTTAAACAGCTGCATTCTCGGTTTTTAATTGCTCCTTATTAGCAATAAGATGCAAATGACAAAAGAAACCAGCAGTTATCCATTTTGCTTGTTACCCTTTACACCTGTGTGTATTTATCGTGTACTATTTGGTTTAATTAAATACTTGGAAGGAACGAGAAGAGAAAAAAGTGAAGGACTGAGAATTACTCATCCGTTTTACACTTCAAAGTATTGGGATGATATCCTTAGAATGGAGAAAAAATCTAGGATATAAGAATGACTTGACATAGCAGAGTTAAAGCACTAACAAGCTATGAAATGTAATTATTGGCAGGGATTGTTTTCTAATTAAGCAACTGGGTTGGAACAAAAACCCGCGGCCACTGCGGCCCTCCAGGAATGACTTTGCCCACCCCTGATCTATATATAATATATATACAGTGATACCTCATTGATCGCGGGGGTTGTGTTCCAGAAACCCCCGCGAAAGGTGAAAATCTGTGAAATAAAAAAACATATGTTTATATGGTTATTTTTTTATATTGTCATGCTTGGGTCACAGATTTGCACAGAAACACAGGAGGTTGTAGAGACAGGAACTTTATTCAAACATTGCAAACAAACATATATAGAGAGAGAGAGAGAAAAATCAATAGGTGCTGTTTGGGCTTTTAAGTATGCGAAGCATAAAGCGCCCCTGCTCACAATATATTTGAGTTTTATTTAATACTAGGGGGCTTCGCCCCCTGCTTGCTTCGCTCGCCAACCCCCGTGTTTGGTTTTCTGGATACACACTTTTAAGATTTTTTTTTCTTTGAATTGTTGCTATTTCATTAGTTTCACTTTTATTTCAGAACTTCTGTAAAAACAATATTTGTAAACTTGCGAGTCCCAATATGCTGAATCTTTTTAATGAGGTCAGTACTGGTTTCTCTGTTTGGAATTTCAGGACAGACAAAACGATCTATATCATCAGCAGTTAATAATTTTTTTTCACAAAGTAAAAAAGTAAGTAGAGTTCTTCATTGGACTCCTGTCTGTAAAGTCGTGCTATTTTCCTCTCACAGTTCCAAAAGTACATGGGGTTACCAAGGTGATACCCCAGCTTTTGTCTAGGTTTTTGTACAAGGGCTAGACAGAACGTTTTTGACTCCTGGGGTAAATTTAGCTTTTTAAATAAGCAGACAAATATATATACACAAACAAAGTAACCAATAAATGCATGGTGCGGTAAACTCCGTTTTTGAAATTCTCAAGATTCTTTATTTGTCACATGCATAGTTATATAGGACAACACTCAGTGAAATGCATCCTGATCTGCTTATCAAAAACTGTGCAAAGTTAGAAGAATATCAGTTAAATTAACAAAAAGTCATAGTTGAAAGATAACAGTATAGTAGAACATAATAAATAAGTAAAATTATGTGAATAAAGTAGAATTAAGTGTTAAGGTGCAATAGTGTAGTAATTATTGTGCAAAACCAAAGTTAGACTGGTGCATAGTTAAATGAGGCAGTTTGTTTGTTTGCGGCACTGCGATCTTTACTTTCTTTTTTTATATTTTCTAATTTTCCTACTTTCATATCCTTTAACTTTCTCCACATGTGTATAGCGCCGTTTTTTTTTTTTGTTTTGTTTTTTTTTTTTGAGCCTTTCTAATTTCACTGGTTTCATAGTCTCCAACCTGCTCTGCGTGTGTTTAGCGTCAACGTTTGTAAACTTCTTTATGAAGTTCTAGTTTGTCATTTTACTCATTGTCTTTTAATTTTGAGCCGTACAGTACAATACATAGAACAGAATAAATCCTCAGTACAATATAAAAATAAAAATTCTAGAAGTACGGAGTAGAATTTCACATTAGATGATATCACATAATATGATTTGGATTTGTTTTAAGTCCTGGAGACCTCATTCATCAAGCTGCCTCCCCCATTTTGTCATTCAACATCTGAAATAGCGCTAATCCGATGAAAGAACCCCTCATTCCCACGTCCCCATTCATCAGGGATGACTTTACCTTAGGCAGGCAAGGTAATTTTCTTGTGAATTGTTACATATGCATTATTTTCACTTTTACTTTAAAACCTTTTGTAAAAACAATACTTGTTTATTTCCTGCCCCGTGCGTGTTTACATCTCTTTCTTCCCAGACGTATAATACTGCTCGTGTTGTGAAGGGTGTTGCGGATGAACGTATGCTAAGGATATGCCTTTGGATCATTTGCTGTCTTTTTGCTGCTTGCTAGCTGCCTCTTCTGCCTGTCTCATGTTGTTGTTTTAAGAGCTCTGAGCACATGATGCTTGCCTGCAAAAAGCAATCCAAAAACTGCTAGATTAGAGGTCTGTTGACTTGTTTTAAATGATGGCTCACTGCCTGGTCTCGCGTGACTTTGTATAAAGCAATACCTGTGTTTTATTTCTGGCCCCGGGCGTGTTTGAATTCTTTCTTGCAGGATGTATAACACTGCTCGCGTTCATTTGGGGTAGCTGCCGTCGCGCTACCCTTCGATCTTTTTAAAGCCTGTACAGCCGCTGTCCTTTTTGCTACGGCCCTGGGACAATCTCTTGGCACCAAGCCTCATGTTTACGGTCCCCGTGAGACGCACCGTGGCAAGTCTCCTTGGTCTCGCAGGTCTTTAAAATATCTTTCGAGATTATCACGTATCGTAGCCTTGCATTTGCTCTCCATTCCAGGATTTCCTTTTATATAGAGAGAGGCGTGTTCTGATTGGGTAGCTTCTCAGCCATCCGCCAAAAGCGTCACTTGTATGAAATCAACTGGGCAAACCAAACAAGGAAGCATGTACTAGAAATTAAAAGACCCATTGTCCACAGAAACCGACGAACCAGCGAAAAATCTGCGATATATATTTAAATATGCTTACATATAAAATCCGCGATAGAGTGAAGCCGCGAAAGTCGAAGCATGATATAGTGATAGTGACTGTACTGCTCAAAAAAATTAAGGGAACTCTGAAATCATACATCAGATCTTGATGAATTAAATATTCAAGTGGAAAATATTTACTGATTAATACTTTGTAACTTGTTGAGAACAAAATTATGTAACAATGGTCAATTTCACCAACCAAATGAGGGCTGGATTCTGCATTACACAGAAAATCAAAGTAAAAAAAAAAAAAAAAGAAATTACAGGCTAATCCAATTTGTGAGAATTTAATCACGGTAACTTGTAATGTGACTCAGTAGTATGTATGACCCCCACGTGCCTGTATGTGCTTCCATCAACGTCTTGGCATGCTCCTGATGAGACGGAGGATGGTGTCTTGGGGAACCTCCTGTCAAACCTGGATCAGGGCATCAGTCTGTGGGGCTTCTCGGCGGCACTGAATGCACCAATACATGACGTCCCCGAGGTTCTCAATTGGATTCAGTTCTGAGGATTGTGTGAGCCACAAGTCAATGATGCCAGTCAATGACATCAATGCCTTTGTCATCCAGGAACTTCCTATAGACTCTGGCCACATGAGGCCAGGCATAGTCCTGCACCAGAAAGAATCCAGGGCCCACTGCACCAGCATAAGGTCTGACAATCTAAGAATTTCATCCTAGTACCTAACAACAGTCGGAGTACTGTTGCTTTCCCAGACTATTACTGACCCACCACCAAACCAGTCATGCCGGATGATGATGTAGGCTGCATAACGTTCACCACGGCATTTCCAGACTTTTTCATGTCTGTCACGTGTGCTCAGTGTGAATCTGCTCTCGTCTGTGAAGAAAATGGGGTGCCAGTGGCAGAGCTTCCAATTGTGTATTCTTTGGTAAATACCAATTGAAGTGATGGGAAGTGAGCACATGTCCCACTAGAGCAGTGGTTCCCAAACTCGGTCCTGGGAATCCCCTGTGGTTGCTGGTTTTTGGAGTTGTCATTATTTCTCAGTTTCTGTGTTTTAGAGTCGATGTAGAAATTACAAACTAAGTTTGGTAGATTTTTATTCAAATGTAATAAGCAGTTACATGGAGAATATGTAGTTTTTTAAGTCAAAAACTGCTTTTCCACATGTTCTGGTTATTTAATTTATTATTTACTAATTAGTGAGTCTGACAATGAAGTCGTTGCTGCATTCATCATCCTGGGTGTCTGCTAAGCTGATTGTTAATTGTAACTATGAGGGTTAAATGAAGGGAGCAAACTGCACAGGAAAAGGGGAAAATAATAGGAAAACAACAAAAGAGAGTTAAGCAATTACAGCTTTAGAAAAAAATAGAAATATTTCTAAATGGTTTATAAATGTAAAAACCATACTGTTGTGTTTTTCTGAATGTAGAATAAGAGAAGAGTAAAAAAGACCAACTAATTAAATGAGATCAGTTGTTATTGATTATTATCACTGATTGTGAATCTGGTTGAAACAAAAACCTGCAGCCACAGTGGGTCCCCAGGACTGAGTTTGGGAACCACTGCACTAGAGAATGTTGGGCTCTCATGACACCCTCACAGAGTCTGTTTCTGACAGTTTGGTTTGAAACATGGAAACCAGTAGCAAGCTGGAGGTCATTTTGTAGGGCCCTGAAATGCTCCTCCTGTTTCTCCTCACACAAAGGATCATATACTGGTCCTGCTACTGGGTTGATGACCTTCTATGGCCCTGTCCATCTCTCCTTGTCTAACGGCCCATCTCCTGGTATTTCCTCCATGGTTTTGAGACTGTGCTGGGAGATGCAGCAAGCCTTCTTGTGATGGCACATACAGTTAAGTCCATAAATATTTAGAGACAACTTTTTTCTAATTTTGGTTCTGTACATTACCACAATGAATTTTAAATGAAACAACTCAGATGCAGTTGAAGTGCAGACTTTCAGCTTTAATTCAGTGGGGTGAACAAAACTATTGCATAAAAATGTGAGGCAACTAAAGCATTTTTTTTAACACAATCCCTTCATTTCAGGGGCAAGGTACATTTAGACTAGTTTCTTCACAAGCACAGTTCAAATGCAGGATATTGTGCCCTGGCTGCATCTTTAATTCTTGCTGCACAAATGTGCAACTTTGTTGAACATCAGATTGCTGGATTCTTCAGCTGCATGTTCTGTAACATGGAGGTGACATCTTATACAAAGCACCTTAGCAAAATGTAAACAATAAAAAAAAATGAAATCCTAAGTAACAAATAAGGACAATTATAAAATAGTAATTAAAGCAGTTAAAATTGTAATTTTAAAGAAAGGGGAATATTCTTCTAACAAGCAAGAGAGACAGCTTACCAAAGAACTATGTACACACAATTTGTGCATGCAATGGAATGCCTATCTAGCCCATTTCATCATTCACATACTTTGATCTTTATTATTATTTAAAGGAATCTCCTGTAAAAAAAAAGTGTATCTGATTTCAGTGATTGACAAGTTTATAGCAATTTGTGATTGGGATTAAAACTTTTTATAAATGATTGACTACATAACGCTGTCAGCTTGACCCTTGTGAGATGCGGCAGGGGACAACTCTGTACAGTAGCAGTTCTCTAACTGTGCACCCTCTTGAAGGGGAACCACGAGAAGTAGAGAGGTAAAGTAATTTAATACCAGAAGTACCCCAGCCAATGGCAGTTGCCGTTGTGTTTTTACATCTATTTCATCAGTTTTCAAATTCATGATCCCGTCCTTCCTTAACTTTTCCTAAATTGCTGCACTTCAAATGTCCGTGTTGTTGTAACTCTGAGATTCTCTTCAGAAACTGTGATTTAAGATTTAAAAAAAAAAACAAAAAAAAAAAAACATGAAAATACCCCCTATTATCACCAGAACCAATGCAATGGTACCCATGTGTGAATCACTGTCTGTTTTCTCCAACTCATGCTTATACATATATTGTGATACCTGGGTGTGTACAGCCGCCCTAACCTGACACGGACAGGCAGACACAAGTTAAGTACACAAGTTTATTTATAGCTCCCCACAGCGCAGTACATAAGCACCTCAGTACACAGAACACTTCTTCCTTCCACCACCACTCCTCCAGGCAAGCTTCGTCCACTTCCTCCTGGGTCTGGCTCCACGAATGGAGTGAGGCGGCCCTTTTCTTCTTGGTACTCAAATGTGGCACTTGGTGTCATGGCCCACCTGCCAAGTTGTTTTGCCTGCCTAAGGAAAAGTCATCCCAGATGGAGGATCGCAGGAATCGTGGGAAAGAGGGGTCCTTTCATCGGATTGGCTGGCCCAGCACTGTTTCAGCCGTGGAATGGCCAAATGGGGGAGGCAGCTTGAAGGATGAGGTCTCCAGGACTCTACACAAATCCAAATCTTATCATGGGATATATCATCTACTGTTAAATTCTGCTCTGTACTTCTAAAATTTATATTTTTTATTTCTTACTATATTGAGGAATTGCTCTGTTCTGTGAACTGCATTGTATTGTATTGACCCCCTTCTTTTGACACCCACTGCACGCCCAACCTACCTGGAAAGGGGTCTCTCTTTGAACTGCCTTTCCCAAGGTTTCTTCCATTTTTTCCCTACAAGGTTTTTTTTGGGAGTTTTTCCTTGTCTTCATAGAGAGTCAAGGCTGGGGGGCTGTCAAGAGGCAGGACCTGTTAAAGCCCATTGCGGCACTTCCTGTGTGATTTTGGGCTATACAAAAATAAACTGTATTGTATTGTATTTTATAGGGCACCCGGAAGTGCTCCAGGTGCCTAATGAACTTCTTCCAGGTGTGCCGGAAGTGCTGCCAAATAGGGCCCTGAAAATGTCCATGCGCCCCCTGGCTGAGGCCACAGGCCCCAACAGGGTTGAGCTTGTATGTTCATGACCCGTGGCCCTGCAGGAAACCAAGGGAGCTGCCCTCTGTTGGTCAAGGGAAGCATCAATCCTGCAAATACTCTGTCTCCATAATCTTTCCATAATCACCGCATCCCAGCCATGTGTGTGACAGGCCTTCTTAAGGTCAAAAAATGCAGTTTTGGCTTTTTTGATTTATACCACTCTATTAGGGGCTTGCTTTTTCACAAGGTTTATCATGGGCTATGCTCTTTTAGAGAAGTGCCCTGTGCAAGCCAAATGGAAGGACACTATATTGTCAGGGTCTACTTGGGATACTGAACGTGTTTATTTCCCTGGCATACTGTTAAGGGAATTTGCCAGTACCTTTTCATTATATCAAACGTAGTCAGGTACTATGCTTTTCCAAGTCACTCAAAGAGTTCATCCACTCATGGCACTGGATATGCATCAAATTTGGAAACTTGAGTAAGCTGTCAGAAGTCATTACAAAAGTGCCACCTTCCATCAGGCTTTGGGGCCAAGACCATGGGAGTAGACCAGGGTCTAAAAGTAAAAGTCTCCTCAGTTAAAACAAGATCCAGCATTTGCTTGATCTCAAGTTCCGCTTCTGCCCTTTTTGCTTTTGGAAGTTAGTATGTGTTCTCTGACAACTACCCCAGTTTTGTGATGATGTTGTATATAATCGGAGAGGTCCTGCCTGGTTTTTCATCCACTACCTTCAGGACATACTAGATGGCTGCTTTGAGCTCCAGTTGTTGTTGGGGTGTCCACTTCGTACCAAAATTTAAATTTTCCCCATGGATAAGGAGGGATTGTGGCTGCCCAGAGTAAGGGTCAGGGTCCCTTTCTTCTATGGTTTCAGTAGGTTGACGTGATACAACACACTTGGTTGTAGATTCAGTTGTTTTACCAAATAGTCACCGCTGATTAACATATCCAAGGGATGATCCAGGTAAATGAGAACATTAGTGTGAAAGTGACAGTGCTTATATTAAAAACAAAACCAAAACAAGGTGTCCAAAAAGAGCAGTGTGAAAATGTCAACAAATAATCCATAAAAACAAGCAATTGTGGAGGTTAAAAATAAATAATTAATTTAAAAGCGGTTAAAACACTTTGCAGGAAGCTGTCCTTTAAATTCAGTTCACGGTACAGTCCTTTAAAATTGATGTTCCCTCTGCTAACCCCAAACAGGACCTTGTAGCAGAGGAGACACCAAACCAACAGGCACAGCCATCTTTTTTCCTCAGGTCTGGGTCCCTACTGTCCCATGATATCCAGCAGGGCTCCCAATCTGGACCTCACTTCAAGGTGCGGGTCCCTGTGGCCTTCTGTGGCCCTGGCAGGGCTTCCCAGACTTGCGCAGAAGCAGCATCTGGTGGTTACTCCAGCTTCCTGGTCGCTCAGCTTGACCTGAGCATCAGCTGCATGCTCCTCCCAGCTCCCTGCATTCTCTCTTGCTGGTGCTCCGTCTCTCCTGCACTCTTCCTTCTCTCTCGTCTATTATCCTCCATCTCATTTTGTTCTTTTTGCTTTTCTTTCCTCACCTTTCTGTTCCATACAGGCTCCTTTATCCTCTACTTCCTATTTGTGTACGGATGCGATGAACTATGCCCTCCGTGGCATCATTGAGGCACCTGACTGGTCTATCCGCCTATGCACGTGTATGTGGTGTGGCCAGCCAGTGCCTCAATCAACCACAGAGCGGACGCACTCATGCACACCTGCATCTGATTAGAGCCTGCATCTTCCCAGGGCATGATCATTTAAAATTGGCCACTAATTTCCTAGCCACGGGCTTGCTATACCACATAGGCCTGTCACATCGAACATTGCTATTCAACTATAATTCAGATTTGTTTTAAAAGGTCTTATTCAAGGGCAAAACCTCACATTGTAAAAGTTCAATTTTTTTTTTTTTCCCTGCACTAATTTTGCCATTGAGTTACTATAGACACACTTTGCTAAGCTGAAGTATTTTGCAGATATGTTTTTGCACTTCATGATTGGCTATTTTGTAATTTTGAATGGTTAGCTTAACTTTATTAGTAAAACTTAGAGCTAGACCACTTCTTTGACCCACAGGTTTCCAGTGCCCTCTAAGTATCATTTTATCTGATTCTGGCCCATTCACTCTTAAACCTGAGATCCCCAACTGTTGTGTAATGCTAAGATCTTCTCATTAAAGCAAATGGAAAGTAACTCATGTTTCAGAATTTTCTTTTATTACAACGCTTTAAAATTCTAGTGTTAATGAGACAACATGCTGTGTCCTACAGTTTGTCTCTGTCTTCTGTGGCTATTGGTTTGACACACAATACCTAAAACAATGAGGTGTAATTAAAAATTTTTAGCCCACCTGTATTAAAATATTGATGCATCTATAAAGGAGAAAAAAAGTAAACAGATTATGCAGACTCTGATTTGATACTACAACGATCCCACAAGCCACACTTGTGCTGCTTTTCTGGGTGAGTCCACAGGTGCTGATAGGCTTTTTATTCTGAATGCCGTAATATAAATGTTACCCTGCTGCTGCCTATTGGACACCTCCAAAATAATAAATTAAGCCTACCTTTGACCTGCCTGCCTGTTGCCTGGTGTTTTACTTCACATGCTGTCTAGCCCTGTCACTGTCTGACTAACTGAGGTGACCCTTTGTCAGGACAACATCCATAAATAAATAGGAGTTTAAGTCCTTTTGCTGGGCATACACTGTGTGATTTTTTAGAAATCATGTTCAAGCAACTATGCACACTGCACGATTGAGTCACCAGTTGTATTGTATATGTGCTCAAACTATACAAATGCATTTGGTCCAATTGACCATGCCATGATGCGAGTACTCCAACTGTACAGTATGTGTCCCCAACAGACAATTTTACCCATTACCAACAAAAGAACATAATGGCCACAGACATTCAAATTGTCAATAAAGAAGAGGGCTGTGTTCCTGACTATTGCTATTCTGTACTCTGAAAGTACCAAGAGAAAGAATAAGGCCTAACTGGACATGCGGATGTTTGAGGTGTAGACAACATGTATTATTTTACAAAACGAATTGCAGGCATGCAGTCTGTATAATTTACTGTTGTGTATACTTATTTCGGGTTCCTCCATTAAAGGTGTCCTAAGATGACAATATCCAATGTACAATATACTGTGATTGATGCACATTGAAAGTTTTTGCTGAGGTCAGGTCATAGGACTGCTCATGTTATAAGACAGCTGGCTCAAATTTCTGACATGACAGAAATTCTTCCAATCGTATAACAGTCCTATCGTAAGATAAAATTGGGTATTGCAACCCCCATGCATAATAGATTGGCAAATGGCCATGATTCAAACTTTAACTTAAATAAAAAAGGGAATAATAATTTGCAGAATGTTTTTACAGTGCTTAATTCTTTCTGATGTTTACAGTAGTTGATAAAATAGTAAATAAAGTTCAGTAAAGTTATTAGCCAGTCATTAGAATAACTTGTTTCTGGTATTTTAACTTAATTATTTAATGTTACATATGGAGATTTTAATTTATGGTTTGGCTAAAAACACGTACTTGCCAAGAAAATATTGCATCAGTAAAAATCTAGAGAATATAAAATAGGCTGATAATTATTTTTAATCCATACCTTACTGTTTTTCCTATTAGAGTATAATTTTTTTAGCCTTAAGGGAGTTGAGAAATCAACATAAAGCAGTAACTGTGAATGCTATTAATTTAAAAAAAAATTGAGATATTTAGTTAAAATACAATTAATGCATTCTTAGTTTAGGTGGCAAACTAGTGTAGACTGATTCGCATTGTCACTTTACTGATCCAGCATGTGAGGTTCATATCCAGCACCTGGTTGTCTGTGTGGAGTTTCCATATTCTCCTTATGGCTCTGTGCTTTTTTTTTTTTTCAATTTGAGTAAGTAGGGTTGAGAATAACAATAACTATAATTAGTTTTTTCAGTGAATAAATTTGCCTCGAGATTACCATGAACTGTTGCCAAAAGCAAATGAGATTTCTGGAAAACCGTAAGAGAATGCAAAACCGAATTGTGGCATTATGGAGAAAGGTGTCCTGCAAGATCCTCATTTTTCTGCTGGATTGTCATTTTTTTCAGAATTGGGGAAGTGACAGCCTTGTAAAGCCAGTTTACACAATGGCAATCTCTGTGTGTCACTGATTTTTTACTTTTGTGATTTAGATTTAAAGGCAGTCAGCCCACTATGAACATTTTAAAGAACAAAGAATTCTTTTAATATTCTCAACACAGTCATGAATGAGCAGTTGTTGGTGACTCAGATAAGAAAGAACAAACCTGAATATAAATTTAATAAACAATCCAAGTCAGATAACTGAATTTCTGTATTACTGACATTAAAAGATATATTTCAGCCTGTTTTTAGCTTTCAGAAGCCCATGAATATCAGTATTAATTTTATTAACTCTTGAAATTCCCTTTACTCTTTTCCCATTGCTGCAGTTATCTTCGTAAACTGAGTGGCAGAAGGATTCACCTCACTCCCAAATTAAGTTTGTGTATTTATGTCTTATCATAAAAGATTAGTTTTCCTAGGGCTTCTTAGTATTATGTATCAAAACCATAATTTTCTGTCCAATCAAAAATAATTTGGCTACAGTAGATGCAAGTAGTTATTCACATGGGTCATTGTAAAGTGGAAGGAGTTTGATAATGGGTAATCTTTTATAAATATGTTAAATATATGGGTCAAGTGGAATATTTTAAGTAGAACCCTCACATACTTCTGAGAGAGAATTCATAGCACAGTCATCCGTCCACAATTTGCAAAGCTGCATTTTTTTTTTTTAATATCGGGAATTACCAAGTTCAGTCCTGGATGGCCACTATAGCTGAATGGTTTTGTTCAAGCTGAGGTGCTTAATTAGATGTCCAGGCCTTGCTAATAATGGAATTTGTTACCTAATTTTATGTCTAGTTAGTATTTTCATTCTCCCATATCATGATATTCTTGTTATGTAAAATTTTCCTTCCCAAGGATATCCTCAAAGTAATTTGTGTTACACAGCAGACTAATTATTCTCAGTCCTTCACTTTTTTCTCCCATTTCTTTCCAAATAGTTTATTAAAACAAAAACGTTTTGACAAACACACTGGTGTATAATGGACAAAGTTAGTTAATGAACTGGTGGATTCTTTGCCATTTGCATTTCACTGTTAATTGTCATCTGGTTAAGAAAACAAGAGTCAAGTAAAAACAGTGAATGCAGCTGTTTAAGATTAAAAGAAGCAATTAAAGGTTGGAGGAAAACAATGAAGCACAAAAATGTTGCTTCAGCAGCTGTAATCAGCTTCTAATTAATAAACATGGCTGGAACAAAACTAGCAGCCAACAGGGAACCCCTGTTTTAAATGAAGTGGATCTGGTTGTATATTTAAGTTTCTTTGCTTTAAAATTAAGCCAAAAAGAAACTTTATACTGGGTATATAGTGGTGCAATGGTGAGTGCTGCTGCCTCAGATGGGCAGCTTGAATCCTGGGGTAGTCACTATCTGTTTAAAGTTTTTCTGTCTCTGCATTGGTTTTTTATCTGGGTAGTCCTTCAGTTGTCGTCCTATATCCATGCAGGTTAGGCTAATTAGTGAAATTAAATGGTTTCTATATGCATGAGTGTGATAGTGTTACATGAGTTTGTTCTGCGCCTGATGTTTCCAGTGTAGACTGTTGCATCAAGTGGGTGAAAAGTTGATACATGGATCCAATTTTACAATTTATACTTAGTTTTACTCAGTAGTATAAAGTTTACCATAAAATAACACATTGTTTCACATTTGCAACTAGACATTGAAGCCTTTAATTATTCCATATACATCTCAAGAGTATGTAAACGTTTTTAATAATTGATGATGTTTTAGTACTGAATGGTAGATGTAATGAATTCCCAAATACACTGTCTTTTTTGACTGTTTCATAACTAACTCCTCCTGTCCAAAACTGTTTTAATGTTAGAAAAATCTTTGCTGTGTTTTATTCTAAATACTGATTAAGTATTTACTTGAAAAAAATATGGTTTCTTCAGCAATTTGGAGACATTAAGTGCATCTCAACGACAAAATTCTTAACTTTGTATGGCATAACTTTCTGACTTACTGATCTCTTTAGTGTTAAATTGTCTTAGGACTGATTTAAAGATTACATTGATAGTTTCATTCAACCCGGTTCATAATTTTCATTGTATTTTCTTTGCTAGGCCTGAATTCTATGGGTGCTGTAGACACACCACAAAACCCAAATTAGGAACAAAGATGACAGGAGAATGAGTAAAAGGAGTTTCCATGGAAATGGAAAAGTAATAAAAAAAAAAAAAAGAGAATACAAAATTACAAAAAGAGGAAGTAACAAAGCCAAGATAACTTTAAGGCCTATATGTTCACGTGGTAGTCCATGAGTAGCATGTTCTGTGGATGATTAACTTTTCTTGTCTTACACAGAAATATTGTGCTCCCTTCTTACTTGCCAATGAACCACTATCCTTTACTTATTGGCCCCATTTCCTACCAACAGTTGAGTTTTTGTGTCTGACTCTGATTCCTTCTGTCTCATAGGACAGGTGGGAAAGGGACAGCTGTACACCCCAAACTTAATGTTTTAACCTCAAGAACTACTTATAGGGTCACATGTCCTATAAAAGATCTAGACCAATAAGTTGAGAGTTCTCTCAAGGCACCTCCAGATTCTCTTGGACTTGCAAGTTCCATCAGACATCATCCAATAGCCAACAATAACCTGCAAACAACACAAAGGAACACTCTGGTTTCTTCCAGGGGACTGTGGAATTGCTGTCCAATGGATGGTGATTCCTCACTGAATTCAAGTGAATGTAGTTGTAGTAATCCCTAAGGTGTTCAAAACATTTACCTGGTCTAGTTCCCACATCAGTAAACCAGCATAATATAAGCATGCCTTGGACTTTTTTTTAGGACTGTGTAAGATTTTGTGAGACATAAATGTAGACTTCTGACTAGGGATGCTAAAAGAACTGATTCTTCTGTATCAAGTCAATGCCATAATTCCAAAAATAATGGTACTTGTGATAGAATGGCAATGTTATTAGAATTTCTTCTACGGTTATCATTAGTAACAAGTAATAGTCAGTGCTGCACTCAAGCATGATGAATTACTTTGAAAGGCGTAACCATAAAAGAGAAAAATTTGACTTAAAGTAAAATATGAAAATAGCTCACAGTGATGCTACAACACCATATTAACACACTTCCTAAATAACAACAGCAGATGTTCTGTCTGGAAATGGTTTTAGTTCCAAATAGGGTAGTTTCATTGTGTGACTGTGAGAATGCCACTATTTAAAAAAAAAAAAAAAAGCATAACATATACACACACGGGCTTTCCTTATTGCCACCTTTATACCATTATGGAGTTATCTCATAAACAGTTTCAAACATGCTTTGAGAGCACATTGAAGTGACCAACATGTTATTGTTAAACTTGTAGTATCACAAATTTCTCCAAAGAGATGTAACGATGGAGGTATTAATTGCTTTTTAATACAATGCCATAAACAGTCCCCATAAAGGAGCAGGAGCCTTGTATTCAATCTCAGATTATGATGTGCACATCTTCAGATGCCCATCCAAGCATTCATCCATTTCTAACAGGCATATACAGTTCAGGATTATGGGAGAAACCTTGTTTGTATCCCAAATCACACATACAAATAGGAGTATTTGATGTGGGAGGAAATCTCACACTAGCAGCGCTGATAGCAGCTGTAGCATGTAAAAATTGAAGGAAGTTTTAAACCAGGTGGCTATATGGCTTATCTACACCAGTGATGCTGTTCCATTTAATACCAGAACAAACTGTGTTTAGTGTTTCCATGCTTCAAAGCACAAAACACACCTCACTATTAATACAACATGAACTGCATTAGAAGAAATGTCTTTGCACAGAGAAATCTGCAATGCTAACTTTGCGTCATTCTTTTCGTTCTTGAGGGGAAACTAATACTTATGAGAGTAATCTCTAAAATGTGATCTTGTAAAATGTAAATCTTATATGTCATACATATGTCATAATGTACTGTATAAATGAATGGTATACTGGTAAATGGAATGCAGCGCCTCTCAGGAGCAATTGAATACAAGCAACATAAGTCAAGTTAATTTTTTAATTGTATATTTGTACATTGATATAATCAATAACAAAATATAAGTCATGTAATACACCTAGAAAATAGCAGAGCAATGGCTGTTTTCCAGATGTTCTAAAATGATGGATTAAATATTACAAACCTAATAAAGTGATTCTTTGACAAACCAGATTTTAAAATCATGTTGTTAAAGGAACAGCTTTAAAGAACTTTGTTTAAATGAAAATGTACTGAATAATCTTAAGATTCACTAACATACTTGTTTCACTGGGGTAATCCTGTTGTCTATCATAAACTAAATTTAACCCCTGCATTGTATTTTGATATTTATGAATGCCATTACTAGTTCACTTAAATAAAAGTTGGGTAACTATTTAAAACATATTCCACAATATTAAAGCTATGTTATTGTTAGTATTTATATACAGTAGCATACAAAAATGTGGGCATCCTTGCTTAAATGTCTGTTACTATGAATAGTTAAGTGAGCAGAAGATGAACTGATCACCAAAAGGCATAAAGTTAAGGATGACACATTTCTTTAATATTTTAAGCAAAATTATATTTTTATTTCCATCATTCACAGCTACATAATACCAAAATAAAGAAAAGTGCATGAAGCCAAAGTTTAAGCACCCAACATGGTTAGTTAGTAACTACAACAAAACAAACAATAATGAAATGGCATTTTACATTACTTTTAATGAAATGGCACACTAGCATAACTGAACCTTATTTTGCAGTTCCATTCATCAGGTAGGAGCCCAGATCTTCTGTGTTGCTGTATGCTGAGACTGCATTAGGACAGTGAGTGTCGTCAAGAATTGTAAGAGCTGTTACTAGTTTGATGCATCCTTCTGAGATGAAGGCTAACTTCACTTTTAGGGTCTAGGATATTTGTTACAGCCTAAGCTGATGTGTTCTCAGCCAGAAAGAAGTCTTTGTAGAGGTGAATATGTTCAGCGTGGTACCCTAATGATTCGGACCACCTATTCCACCTGGGGTTTCCTACCTTGGGGGTTGGGGAACGGGGTGGGGTGGGAGGATGGGTGCAGGGGGGTATACCTTGGTCAGCACAGTCTCTTTCAGTGACAAGAAGGTTGCCCATCCCCTTTTCCTGCCAGGCTTCTTGAAGAAGTCAGACTTTACCCACATCACTAGTAATGCAGCTTCACTGAAATATTTATAGTGCTGCCAGGTCTCTCCCACCAAATTGATTACATGACATAAGGAGGTTGAATGTACACTGTTAGGCATAACCCTCTTTTAAAACTTGCTGGTATGCTTTAACACAGTATGATACACTGTCTGTAACCACTGCTAAAATGTCAATAAGATTCAGCTGGTTGCTGTGAAGGGACTGAAGTGCTGCCTGTGAAAAGGTGGAAATGTTGCACCACTCCATAAAGATAACATCTGCCAAAAAGTAAATCTAAAAATGTTTACGGATTGAAAAACGTGCATCATTACATCTGCAGCTTCATCTACTGCATATCTTAAAATAATGAATTACAAAGCAGAAACTAACTAATCTGGAAGAATTTAAATCTGGGAATTAAACAGAGAAAAGGAGAGACACATTTTTAAGGGCTTGTTGCATCTGAGGAGAAGCCGGCTCTTCTGCCCAGGTTTGTAGGTGGCGAGTTTATAACAGAAGAGTCAAATGTGGACCTTACGTGCCTTGTCACCGTGAGGCAAAACATTTATTAAATTCAGAAACATCGTCTTTTATTTTTAAAAGGTAACCCATTAACAATCAGTGCCGTTCACTAATAACATTTTTCAATACTGGTTAAATATGAATTAATGCCTACATTAAAGAATTACCATTTAGCCAAGTGATTACTCCCCTATCACTATGTTGAGAACGCTGTGGTCTCGGCTATCAGTGGTTTCATCAACTACATCATAAATTTTATTGCCATGAATCTTTCGAAGAACGGCGTCTGTGTTGTTCAAAGACACGGGGCAAATGAGTTAAACGAAGACTGCCCTCATTTTCTGGCAGCGCACCTCCCTGTTTACAATGCTTAATAATGAAAGGATGCATCTTTGTCATTTTTTTTCAAGTGGTATTTCTGACTCCGCACGTATAGCCATAAAGTCCTCTAAAACTCTCATCATGCATCAGACAATTTTGTGGTTTCCTCTATTGGTACCTGAAGGGGAACACTAATTTATCTTAATTTCTCCTTGTTCCTGAGATGGGTTTTAGATTTGATGTGGTTATTGCAAGTGTCTTTTCGTATCCAGTCTATGGTATGCTGGCAAAACTTGCAGAAAAGTTATTGTCCAGATTCATAAAAGTCACTGGGATATAGTTGTACCCTCAATTTTGCAGTTAAGCTCATGTTTCTTAGTTTTTTTCGACATAGTTAGGGTATCTGATCCTGCTCGCTTTGACATTTCTGTCTCAAGCAGCTAGCTAATTCACATGCTTTTAACGAGAAAACATACAGGAAACACGCGCACAAACAGAGAGGCATGACTGAATTTCTACGAAGAATTGTGTTCGCTTGAAAAACAACAAACTAGAACATAGTATCTGAATGATAGAATTACAGATTATTCAATCATTTAATTTATTGGAAAGTTTTGTAACAGTTACCCCTTCAGTCTCTAAATTCTGCACATTTCTGTTTTTAAATCTAAAATCCATTTTAATGCGTTAATTCCATGATTCTGTCCGTGTTTTCGCATGGTGGAAATCATAGGGCCGTAGATGTGTTAGTGAATTAAATGAGTGGATGGATGAGATCGTCTTGTCTATAAACATAGATAAAACAGAGATGTTAATCATTGGAGGGAATGATGGTGATTGCAACAATATTTTGTGATCATTTAACTCAGTTGGAATCACCATTGGTTTTATTGAATCAGCTCACAACCTAGGTATGCATTATCTTTGACTCTTACATGTTATTTAAAGCGCACATTATACCATTTTCCAAAGCATGTTTCTTCAGTCTTAAAAAATTTTGGGGAATTATGGCGTTTTCTAAATATGTGGGATACTGAGAAATTAATTCATGCATTTATCTATTAGGATTGACTACGGCAATGCAGTGTTCACTGGATGTTCAAATTGTTCTTTATACAGCTTCCAGTTAATCCAAAATGCTGCTACAAGAATTATTACAAGAATATGAAAATACAAACACATAACTACTTCTTCTTTCGGCTGCTCCTGTTAGGGGTTGCCACAGCAGATCATCTTTTTCCATATTGTCCTGTCTTCTGCATCTTGCTCTCTTACACCCACCACCTGCATGTCCTCTTTCACCACATCCATAAACCTTCTCTTAGGCCTTCCTCTTTTCCTCTTGCCTGGCAGCTCTATCCTTAACATCCTTTTCCCAATATACCCAGCATCTCTCCTCTGTACAAGTCCAAACCAATGCAATCTCGCCTCTCTGACTTTGTCTTCCAAGCGTCCATCTTGAGCTGACCCTCTAATGTACTCGTTTCTAATCCTGTCCATCCTCGTCACACCCAGTGCAAATCTTAACATCTTTAACTCTGCCACCTCCAACTATGTCTCCTGCTTTCTGGTCAGTGCCACCATCTATAACCCATATAACATAGCTGGTCCTCACTACTGTCCTGTAGATCTTCCCTTTTACTGTTGCTGATACCCATCCATCACAAATCACTCCTGACACTCTTCTTCACCCATTCCTCCCCGACTGCACTCTCTTTTTCAACTCTCTTCTACAATCTACATTACTCTGAATTGTTGATCCCAAGTATTTAAACTCATCCACCTTCACCAACTCTACTCCCTGCATCCTCACCATTCCTCTGACCTCACTCTCATTCACACACATGTATTCTGTCTTGATCTTACTGACCTTCATTCCTCTCCTCTCTAGAGCAAACCAACTCTCCAGGGTCTCCTCGACCTGCTCCCTGCTCTCGCTACAGATCACAATGTCATCAGCAAACATCATAGTCCATGGGGACACCTGTCTAATTTCGTCTGTCAACCTGTCCATCACCATTGCAAATAAGAAAGGGCCAATCTCTGATGTAATCCCACCTCCACGGTGAATGCATCCGTCACTCCTACTGCAGTTTTCACCACTGTCACACTTCCTTTGTACATATCCTGTACAACTCTTGCATACTTCTCTGCCACTCCTGACTTCCTCATACAATACCACAACTCCTCTCGTGGCACACTGTCATATGCTTTCTCCAGGTCCACAAAGACGCAATGCAACTCCTTCTTAACTCCCTGTCTATACTTCTCCATCAACACCCTCAGAGCAAACATTGCATCTGTGGTGCTCTTTCCTGGCATGAAACCATACTGCTGCTCACTAATCATCACCTCCCTTCTTAACCTAGCTTCCACTACTATTTCCCATAACTTCATGCTGTGGCTCATCAATTTTATCCCCCTGTAGTTACTACAGTTCTGCACATCACCCTTATTCTTAAAAATCTGTACCAGTACACTACTTCTCCACTCCTCAGGCATCCTCTCACTTTCAAAGATTCCATTAAACAATCTGGTTAACTCCACTGCCATCTCTCCTAAACACCTCCATGCTTCCACAGGTATGTCATCTGGACCAATGGCTTTTCCAGTCTTCATCCTTTTCATAGCTGTCCTTGCTTCATCTTTGCTAATCTGTTGCACACCCTGATTTACTATCTTCACATCACCCAACCTTCTCTCTCTCTCTCTCATTCTCTTCATTAATCAGCCTCTCAATGTAATCTTTCCATCTGCTCAACACACCCTCCTCACTTCTATGTTTCCATCTTTATCCTTTATCACCCTAACCTGCTGTACATCTTTCCCAGATCGGTCTCTCTGTCTAGCCAATCGGTACAGGTCCTTTTCTCCCTCCTTAGTGTCAAGCGTCTCATACAACTCATACGCCTTTTCTTTAGCCTTCGTCACCTGTCTGTTCACCTTGCGCATTACCTCCTTATACTCTTGTCTACTTTCTGCATCCACTTCTTCTCCGCCATCCTCTTCCTCTGTATACTCTCCTGTACTTCCCCATTCCACTACCAGGTTTCCTTTTCCTCCTTCCTCTGTTCAGATGTCATGCCAAGCACCATTCTTGCTGTCATTCTTACTATTTCTGCTGCAGTTGCTCAGCTGTCTGGCAATTCTTCACTGCCACCCAGTGCCTGTCTTACTTCCTCCATAAATTCAACCTTTCAGTCTTCCTTTTTCAACTTCCACCATTTAATGCTTTGCTCTGCCCTCCCTCTCCTCCTCTTCTTCTTGATCTCTAACGTCATCCTTCAGACCACCATCCTATGCTGCCTAACTATACTTTTCCCCTGCCATCACTTTGCAGTCTTTTAATCTTTTTCAGATTGACTCTTCTGCATAGGATATAATCTACCTGTGTGCATCTTTCTCCTCTTTTGTACATTACCCTATGTTCCTCCCTCTTCTTAAAATATGTATTCACCACAGCCATGCCCATCCTTTTTGCAAAATCCAATATCCTCAGACCTTCTTCATTCCTCTCCTTGACAACATACCTACCAATCACCTGCTTGTCTCCTTTGTTCACCTTCACCAACATGTCCATTGAAATCCGCTTCAATCACCACTTTCTGTCCCTTGGTTACACTGTCCATCACCTCATCCAACTCACTCTAGTAATCTTCTTTCTCATCCATTGAACTTGCAGGGCATATGCACTGACAACATTCATCATCACACCTTTAGTTTCCAGCTTCATAATCATTACTCTGTCTGACACTCTTTTCACCTCCAAAACACTCTTGACATACTGCTCCTTTAGAATAATCCCTACCCCATTTCTCCTCCCATCCACACCATGATAAAACAATTTGAATCCACCTCCGATCCACCTGGCCTTACTCCCCTTCCGATTAGTCTCTTGCACGCACAATATATTAACCTTCCTTCTCTCCATCATATCGGCTAACTCTCTTCCCTTACCAGTCATAGTGCCAACATTCAAAGTTCCTACCCACAGTTCCACTCTCTTTAACTTCCTCCTGTCCTTCTGCCTCCGGACACATCTCTCCCCTCTTCTTCTCCTTCTTCGGCCAACAGTAGCCCAATTTCTGCCAGCACCCTGTTGGCTAACATTAGTGGTGGCAGCCGTTGTTAACCCGGGCCTCGATCGATCTGATATGGAAATTTGTATCGTTGTCCGCATATTGATCTGGCAAAATTATACACCGGATGCCCTTCCTGACGTAACCCTTCCCATTTATCTGGGCTTGGGACCAGCACGAAGAAACATACTGGTCTGTGCATCCCCTGTGGAACTCCAGTTCTTAACACTAGAATTACCAGAGCCTACGAAAAAACTCGTAAATGCGTCTCACCTTAAATCGCGTCTTAAATCCGTTTGCACATCTCCGCCAGAGTCTTTTGTCATCTAAATGTGCTGGTAAACACAAGCTACTAGCAGCCAGCTATTCCATCCCCCCACCGACTTGAACTTCTCCTAGTTCATGCCTTGTCTTGATTTGATTACAGTATCTGGGATTGAAGTGGAGTTTTAGAGTGGAAATAATACTGTATAGCGTTATTTGGAATACACGCATTTCATGTGTGTTCCGTTTCTATAGTAGTCTGTGCAAACACATTTTTAAAACAAACGTTTTTCATATTCTAATAGTAAATGACAAAATGTAGGCATAAACTATATAACGTATGAAGCCTGACGTCCATATATCAAAGAAACACTTTCACAAAAGGTACAAATAAGAGAACACGTGCGCTTTTATTCAAAAATATAACTGCACAAAAAAAAACGCGTTAGCATGCCACATTGACACTCTTACTACAACCGCCACGGTGGCGTAATGGTATCAGCTCCTGACTGGGAATCAGAGGGTGGCGAGTTCGATCCCGCATGGCTCCACTTCAAGAAGTGAACTGCTCTTATTCTTGCAATTTTAAAATAACAACATAAATTTGATTTCAGTCTGTAACAGCCGGTGTAACTTATGATACTGGTAAAGGTTAGCTTTTTTTTTTTTTTTTTTTTTAATTCACTTTTCATTCTCGCAGTCGCATTCAGAATCAATCCATACAACCCCATCTGACACAGCTGTTTTCACATAAATAAAAGTGCACTTTTATTCAAGAGTATAACCGAAGAATAAAGAATTCAAGTTACAGTTGGTGGTTGATACGACAGCTTGCGTGGTGCAATGCTAAGAACTGTTGATTTCAAGTGACGGTGAATTACGAAGAAGGCAGCTTCGCCAGCGTTTGTGTGTCAGAACCCTTTTGGGGGGGGGGGGGGGGCGGTAGTATGCATCGTGGTACACTGCAGACCTATAGCACGTCTTTATGTCAGATGGGGTTGAATGGATTGATTCTGAATGCGACTGCGAGAATGAAAAGTGAATTAAAAAAAAAAAAAGCTAACCTTTACCAGTATCATAAGTTACACCGGCTGTTACAGACTGAAATCAAATTTATGTTGTTATTCTAAAATTGTAAGAATAACTGAATATTTGATTTTTTCCAATTTCAAATAGTATAAAACATCGGTTACCCACTGACTTAAAAGAGGAAAGTTAGGATTCTTCCAGTTTAGCAAAATAAGTCTGCGTGCCAAAAGTGTAGTGAATGCAATCAGTTTGTTTGTCCTTCTTCAATTTAAACCCATCTGGAAGAACACCAAACACAACTGTTAATGGGTTAGGAGGGATTGTGACACCAAGGCTGTCTGAAAGGAACTTAGAGAAAAGCCAAGCAAAATGACACCTTTTATTGGCTAACTAAAAAGATTACAATATGCAAGCTTTCGAGGCAACTCAGGCCCCTTCTTCAGGCAAGATGTAAAAATTTTGGTCCAAAATGATGTTAATTTGGCGCAGGCCCAAAACATGTGACCCAGTGAGGCTGGGACTTGATTGCAGCGTTCCCAGGTTTGATCTTGCCCTGGAAACATTTTGAACAGTTTTAGGCGAGACAGATGTGCTTGATATATAATTTTGAGTTGAATAATTGTATGCTTTGCGCATATGGAGCTCGAGTAAAGTCTCTGCATTGCTACTTTCCACTCCCTTTCTGATATATTAAGATCTTTTTCCCATTGTCCTCTTGGATCTTTGAAAGGGAGGGACTGTAAAATAATTTTATATATTGCAGAGATGGTGTCTAAGTCCTTGAAATTGAGCAATAGTTTTTCTAGCATGGACGAGGGTGCAAGATGAGGAAAATTGGGCAGGTTCTGTTTAACAAAGTTCCTAAATTGAAGATAGTGAAAGAAATGTCTAGCTGGAAAGTTAAATTTGGAATGTAATTGTTCATAGGATGCAAAGATGTTGTCTATATAAAGATCTCTGAGCAATTTAATCCCAAATTTTTTCCAGATATTAAAAACTACATATGTTTACGAGGATTGAAAGAGGTGGTTCTCTTGCAGAGGTGCCACAGATAAAAGCTTCTCCATCTTAAAATGCTTTCTACATTGGTTCCATATTCTGAGTGAGTGAAGCACAATTGGGTTATTAGTATATTGCCGATACCTTGCATTTATTGGGGCACAAAGCAGGGAATATAAAGAAGTACTGCAGGATTTTACTTTTATTGCGGACCAGGCCTGTGTATGTTCATCTATTTGTGTCCAGGTTTTTATAGCTTGTATGTTTGCTGCCCAGTAATAAAACTGAAAGTTAGGTAGAGTCATGCCACCTTCTGCCTTAGGTCTTTGTAGGGTCGCTCTTTGGATACGTGGATGTTGTTGAGTTCCAAATAAATGAGGTTATTGTTGAATCTAATTGCTTAAAAAAATGATTTATTGATGTATATTGGAATCCATCCATCCATCCATTTTCCAACCCGCTGAATCCGAACACAGGGTCACGGGGGTCCGCCGGAGCCAATCCCAGCCAACACAGGGCACAAGGCAGGAAACAATCCTGGGCAGGGTGCCAACCCACTGCAGGACACACACAAACACACCCACACCCACACACCAAGCACACACTAGGGCCAATTTAGAATCGCCAATCCACCTAACCTGCATGTCTTTGGACTGTGGGAGGAAACCGGAGCCCCCGGAGGAAACCCACGCAGACACGGGGAGAACATGCAAACTCCACGCAGGGAGGACCCGGGAATCGAACCCAGGTCCCCAGATCTCCCAACTGCGAGGCAGCAGCGCTACCCACTGCGCCACCGTGCCGCCGTATATTGAAATGTTTTGAAATAAAAAAGAAGCTTAGGAAGGATATTCATTTTAACAACATTAATTCTTCCAGCTAGAGTGAGATGAAGGGTTGACCATCTATGCAAGTCTTGCTTAATTTTTTCCACACAGACAGTGAAATTTTGTTGATAAAGAGCTTTGTGTTTACTTGTGATGTTTACCCCTAGGTATTTGAACTGATCTGCAACGATAAAAGGCAGGGTGTCTAATCTAATATTATATGCTTGAGAATTCACTGGAAAGAGTACACTTTTATTCAGATTAATTCTGAGACCAGAGGTCTTTTGAAATTCTGTAAGTGCTGTTAAGACTGCAGGCACAGAATTTTGTGGGTCTGATATATACAGTACCATATCATCTGCATATAGAGAAATTTTCTGTTCCAGTCCTTCTCTGATAATCCCATTTATCTTATCACCATTTTGACAGTGAACTGCCAGTGGTTCAATGGCGATTGCAAATAGCAGTGGTGACAAGGGGCATCCTTGTCTGGTACCACGTTCTAGTTTAAAGTAGTCTGAACAAATGTTGTTAATACAAACTGAATATTCTGGATTGGTATATAGTAGTTTTATCCATGCACAAATGTTCGGGCCAAACACAAACTTCTCTAATGTAGTGAAAAGGTATTTCCATTCAATCATGTCAAATGCTTTTTCTGCATCCAATGATAATATTTCTGGGGTGTTTGACTTTGTTGGTGAGTATATTGCATTAAACAGGCGTCGAAGATTGGAGGATAAGTGTCGACCCTTGATAAATCCAGTTTGATCTTGTGATATTACAGAAGGCAGCACTTTCTCCATCCTTCTAGCTATGATTTTTGAGAGTATCTTAACATCATTATTCAGAAGTGAAATTGGTCTGTATGATGCACATTGTAATAAGTCCTTATTTTGTTTAGGAAAGATGGTGATTAATGCTTGGCGAAAAGTTTTAGGTAGAATTTGATTGTCTGTAGCTTCTGTAAATGTTGCTAATAGGAGGGGAGCTAGCTGAGCGGAGAATTTCTTAAAAAATTCTGCAGGGTAGCCATCAGGACCTGCTGCTTTCCCGCCTTGAAGTGACTTTATAGCATCTAGTATTTACCCCATTTTTAAACACCCTCTGTATGCTCAACCTACCTGAAAAGGGGTCTCTCTCTGAATTGCCTTTGCCAAGATTTCTTCCTTATATTCTCTACAAGAGTTTTTTTTTTTTTTTTTTTTTTTGGGCGAGTTTTTTTCTTGTCTTCTTAGAGAGGTGCTGTCAGAAAACAGGGCCTGTTAAAACCCATTACGGCACTCCTTGTGTGATTTTTTTTTTTTTTTTGCTTTGCAAAAATAAAACTGTATTGTGTATAATAAGGAATATTTCAAGGGTGATAGACCTGAATAAATTCTGAGCCACATTATAATGAAGGGACTAAAGGTAGGCTTTTAGTCTTGACTTAAAAGTATCAGCTATGTGCGCTTCTCTTACACATAATGGCAGGCCATTCCAAAGATAAGGAGCACAGTAGGGAAATTCTCTTTGACAAGCTGTTTTTTTTTTTTTTTTTTTCTTAACTGAGGGAAGGACCAAAAGACCAGCATTAGAAAAGTGAAGAGGACGTACCAGAGTGTATAGTGTAATTAGCTCAACTAAGAGAAAAGGTCCAATTCCATGCCAGGCCTTATACGTTAAAAGAAGAACTTTAAAATCTGTCTTTGCTTGCGCTGGTAACCAGTGAAGTGAAGCTGAAGTAGGTGTTATGTGCTCAATTTTTTTTTTTGTTTTTGTCAATATTCTAGCTGCAGCATTCTGAGCAAGCTGAGTACTTCTTGTAGCACAACCAAGAAGACTGGAGAAAAGGGCATTACAATAATCAAGTCTATAAAAAAACAAAAGCATGTATTAATGTTTCAGTATCACACTGAGTTAGAAAGGTCAGATTCTTGTAGTATTACTAAGATGAAAAAATGCTGTCTTGGTAATAGCCTTGATATGAGATTGGAGTGTAGACGATTATCAAAAATTACTCCCAAGATAATTTTTAATGGTTAAACTTTCATTACTTAGAAAAGCCATCAATATTAACACTCAAGCTCCCACATGAACGTTCATGTTTTGATGGCCTAACAACTAATAATTTTTTATTAGCATTCAAGAGCAGAAAGTTCATATTCTTCCATTTTTTATTTCTGACAGACGTACCTCTAAATGCAGCAGTTGGGAAAGGTCATTTGGTTTTAAATGTATATATAGCTGTGTATCGTCTGCATAACAGTGAAAATTAACACCATATTTACAAATTTTGTCACCAAGGGGAATCATATAGATAAAAAAAAAACATAGGGCCACAGACTGGTCTCTGGGGTACACCAAACTTCAGAAAATTCAGTGATTGTATTCTTGTAGCTTACACTTTGGATAAATAAGAATTAAACCATGAAAGTACCGTCCCCTGCATGCCAATATACTTATCCAAGCAGCTTAAAATTTTGCAATGGTCTATGGTGTCAAAAGCTACACTTAAGGAAGCAGCAACACTGATATAAAATTCGAATCAACAGATAATTGATTATTCTGGTCAAAGCAGTTTCTGTAGAATGATGGGATCAAAAGCCGGATTGAAACTTGTCAAAAAAGATTATTGTCAGAAAAGGCATTAAGTTGATCAGTGACCGCCTTTTCAGGTGATTTAGACGATTGCAGATTGGTCGATAATTATTCAAAATCTTTGTATCCAAGGTAGGTTTTTTTTAAGCAGTTACTTAATAATGGCAGTTTTAAAAGCTGAGGTCACAGAGTCAATGGAAAGCGATTTACTGATAATATTCGGACTAGGACCAATTAAAACAGGAGACAGTTCTTTAAAAAAAATAAGACGATATAGGATCTACTATAATATGCAGACTGTAGATTTGGAAGCAGGTATCAGGGAAACTAATTATCAGGGAAAACTGATTTAAATTGTGAAAAGTTGCAAGAGGTCTGGGTCAAAGGGGCCTGTATTGATGAAAGTACTGGAGAGATCATAGCCATCATTCTGGAGAAGAATGTAGACCATTGATATTGTCTCTAATCATGTCAGTCTTATTTCGGAAAAATCTCAGAAATTCATCAGCATTGAATGGAGAGGAGAGCTGTTTGCAGGAGCATTCTATGTGAGCTTGATAACCATATCAAACAAAATTCTGTGGATTATTTCTATTAGTGCTAATCAAATTAGAGAAATATGCTGTCCTAGTAGCTGAAAGTGAGCGCTTATAACTGAAAATTTTCTATTCAGACAAGATGAATACCCTCTTGCTTTGTTATATGCCACCTGCGCATAGGTTTTCTACAGGTATGTTTGAGTGCACGGATGTCATCTGAAAACCATGGTGTGGATTTCATCTGGGTATGTTTTCGTGTAATAAGAGGAACAACAGAATCCAACAGTTAAAGCAATGTACTATTCAGATTATCAACAGAATTACAATTTGTACTACATGCATCAAGTATATCTGGTAGATGCTCATTCAATATAAATTTAGCATTACTGTCAATATGTCAGTAAGCATATGTGCTAGGCTCAGCACAATTAATTGAAGTACATAGAGATACTGTACATTGAAAAAGACACAGAAATGATCAGAAACTGGAACCTGTAAAATTGATGAAACATCAATACTAATACCCTTTGTGAAAAGAAGGTCCAGTTTGTGTTCCAGGGATGTGAGTAACATCCTTTACAAATTGAGTAAAATCTAAATTCACAGTAAGGTCTATAAATTCCTTAGCCTTGGAATCTGAATAGTCATTTGTATGCAAGTTAAAATCACAAAGAAAAAATTACCGTTGGTGGAAATGTTTGTGCATCTTATGGAGCAAATATTGCGTCAGAGACCGTGATGTGTATTACCTGACCTGACTCGGATGATGACAAGGGTTCTATATCGGAGAAAGAATGCACGTTGCACTTTTGCCATCGCTGTACTTTGTATATGTACACGGGAAGCTCTGCAGTCTACTTGTGACTTTACACTGTAGGAAGGTAAGCAAATAAATCAAGGTAAATAACATTCGATCTGGCTCTTGCATGCAAAATACAGCGACGGCAGCTTCCACCTGCAGCTATAGACTCTTCAGTACGCAAGTGACTCTCCACGTTACTGTTTAGATCTGAATGGTGTATGTGCCCAAAAAAGAAGTCTGACTGCATTCTCATACCATTGCTTACGAACTGAAGTGTCAACATGCACTTTTCGTGGCATTACATGTGTATTTTTTGAACATGCCCGTGTCGATCAAACACAGGAAGCTCTGCAGTCTACTTCTGACTTTGCGCTGTAGGAATAAGTAAATAAATACAGGTAAATAACATTCGATCTGGCTTTTATGTAAGTAACATATAAATGTTAATGTTTTGGGCACATGCACCGTCCAGATCTAAACACTAATGTGGAGAGTACTAAAGAGTCTATAGCTGCAGGTGGAAGCTGCCATTAGCAATGCCTTAGAAGGAACTGAAGATAGTATCATTTATTAAGATAACGAAGAAAGTGATATTAATGATTGTGAGCAACTGAGCTTCATAAATTCTGACACTAGTAATGAGGAGTTCTTGGGGTTTCCAGAAAACTAGAAGAGTGCTTGAACCTTAAAGTCTCTCCTCATTTGTTAATGACCGTGATGATGGTTCTTAATACCGCTTTTGACTTTACATGGTTGAAATATTATTTTGCTATATTTTATTAAATATATTAGTACACCATTTGGTTCAGAATATTTTTTTTGTTTTCCTCCTCTAAACCTAGGGGCATCTTATGGTCAGGTACGTCTTATGGAGCGAAAAATATGGTACTTTGTCATATTTGACAAGAAGCAATTGATAGTAACTCAAAAAACTCAGATAGAAAATTGGAGTTATTCTTTGGGCGGTCTATAAATAGTTAGTACAAGAACATGTTTTTGAGCTATAATAACCATAGCTAAGTATTCAAACTTAAGAAATCTCCAAAAGTGCAGTCAGTGCAGGTGAACAAGTCAGAAAAGATGGTTGCAATTCCACCCCCTTTCTTGCCTTTTCTAACAGAAAATAAGAAGCTATAATCTGGAGAAGTCTCAATAAGTATAGCTGATGCAGTGGATGAGAGCCAGCATTCAGTAAGACATAGACAACATAGACCAGGGGTAGGCAACGTCGGTCCTGGAGTGCCACAGTATGTGCAGGTTTTTGTTCCAACCCAGTTCCTTAACGAGAACTCAATTATTGCTGATGAAGCACATATTGCTTAAGTGACATTTTAATGCTTCATTTTAGTGGTCTCGCTTGTTAAGGTTCTCCAACCTTAATTGCTTATTTCAATCTTAAACTGCTGCATTCAGTGTTTTAATTGCTCCTTATTAGCAATAAGATGTTAAACAGGGGTAGGCAATGTCGGTCCTGGTGAGCCGCAGTGGCTACAGGTTTTCATTCCAACCCAATTGCTTAATTAGAAACCAATCATTGCCAATCTCAGACCTTATTTAATTTTATGGCTTGTTAGTCTGTGCAATGTAAGGCTTTTATATCGTAGATTTTTTTCCTTTCCAAGGATATCATCCAAATGATTTGAAGCCTAAAACAGATCATTTTCAGTCTGTCACATTTTTCTATTAAGTGTTTTATTAAATCAAACCGTGCATGATGAACACACACAGATGTAATTGGAAAAAAGCTAGCTGGAGAACTGCTGGCTGCTTTGTCTTTTACATCTTACTGCTAATAAGGAGCAATTAAAACACTGAATGCAGCAGTTTAAAATTGAAATAAGCAATTAAGGTTGGAGAACCTTAACAAGCGAGACCACTAAAATGAAGCATTAAAATGTCACTTAAGCAATATGTGCTTCATCAGCAATAATTGAGTTCTCGTTAAGGAACTGGGTTGGAACAAAAACCTGCACATACTGTGGCACTCCAGGACCGACGTTGCCTACCCCTGACATAGACCATAGTGAGGAGTAAAATCACTAATATAAAAACTCTTACTAGAAAGTGACCTAATGTTCAATAGTGAAAGCTTCGTAACATGTGAGGAGGACACGGATGGTGCAAAGTTAAACTTCTTCAAGCTGATTTGCACTATTTTTTGATGTTAGGAGGCTAACAGGTTATACAAGATTAATTTTGTGTGCTACAGTATAATGTTTATTTGATGTAGGCTTGATTATAACAGGAATGATAGGGAGGCTCTCTAGATTGTCACAAGAATTATTTGGACAGTATGAGGAACTGGTGTTCAGTCAATTCATAGAGCAGTTTAACATTGAATAAAATATATTGTCCATTAAAACTCTTGTGATTTCGGTGAATTCCATCATTCCTTAAAAACTGAAGGACACTTCCAGAAAACATTTATTTAAATGTCAATAAAAACTAAATTTAATGAAGGGCAAGTCACCTGGAGCCAATCATGCAGGCTCAGAGTGTGACTAAAATGTCCAGTTTTGCTACGGGATTGGAGAAAGCTAAAAAGTTTGTTAAAATCTTGTTTTAAAATCTCAGACTTCCAGTGGTGGATGTTGTCACATCCTACATGAATAATCACATTTCACATCGATACGTGCTTGTTGAGTAAACTGGGAAGGTGATAGGATATCAGAACAATGGCTCCTATGAAACAGTGGACAACTGCGGATGATCTTCTGATATTTCTGATAATTGAATACCACATGATCAGTGTAACTGGTTGGAGATGCTGCGGCGCAGCCTTGTGGACATTCCGCCCAGAAGGACATGAAGATGAAGCCTTCAGTAGTAGCACAAGGGACGGGAAGTACTGAGTAATATTAGTGATCACTGAACTTTGTAAGCTTCACTGAGTCCTGCACAGGAACTTGGAAATGACCAACCGTGCAACAAGTGAAGCAGATGGAAGAGATGTACACATAGGATAATCCTCATGTTCTTCTAAGATGGAGAATCTGTTCCCCAATTGAATACCACGAGGTTTGATTTGAAAATGAGGATGCATCAACAAATCATTCTTTAAGAAGTTAGATTCAATCATAACCTCATTTATTTGGAATTCAAAAAATCCACGCATCCAAAGGGCGACCCTACATAGACCTAAGGCAGAAGGTGGTATGGCTCTACCTAACTTTCAGTTTTATTACTGGGTGGTAAATATAAAAGCTATAAAAACCTGGACATTGACACAAATGGATGAACATACACAGGTTTGGTCCTCAATAGAAATAAAATCCTGCAGCACTTCTTTATATTCCTTGCTTTGTACCCCAGTAAATACAAGTTATCGCCAATATACTAATAACCCAATTGTGCTGCATTCACTCAAAATATGGAACCAATGCAAGAAGTACTTTAAGATAGAGAAGCTTTTATCTGTGTCACCACTGCACGACAACCACCTTTTTTCCTCCCTCTCAAACATACGCAGCTTTTAATGTCTGGAAAACATTCAGGATTAAATCACGTGGAGATCTGTACATAGACAACGTCTTCGCATCCTATGAACAATAACACTCCAAATTCAGCCTTCCAGCAACACATTTCTTTCACTACCTCCAAATTAGAAACTTTGTTAAGCAAACCTGCCCAACTTTCCTCACCTCCCACCTACTTCTACTCCGGAAAAAATATAGATCAGTCTTGAGGACTCAGACAGCATTTTTGTAATATATAAAAACATTTTAAAGTCCCTCCCTTTCAAAGATCCCAGAGTACATTGGGAAATGGATCTCTCACTCAACATTTCGTAACAGGAGTGGAAGGCAGCAATGCACAGAATTTACTGTAGCTCCATTGCGCAAAGCATACAATCATTCGACTTAAAATCGTTTATCGAACACATCTGTCTCGTTTAAAATTGTCCAAAATGTTTCCAGTGCAAAATCCAACCTGCAAATATTGCAATCAAGTTCCAGCCTCATTGGGTCATATGTTTTGGGGGTACACCAAATTAACATCATTTTGGACCAAAATCTTTAAATGCCTTTCAGACAGCCTGGGTGTCACAATCTCTCCTAATCCACTAACAGCGTGTTTGGTGTACCTCCAGATGGTCTTAAAGTGGAGAAGGACAAACAAGCTGTAATTGCCTTTACTTCACTATTGGCACATAGACTTGCTCAACTGGAAGAATCCTAACTCACCTCTTTTTAGTCAGTGGGTAACCGATGTTATATACTACTTGAAACTGGAAAAAATTACATACTCACTTAGAGGGTCTGTGCAAAATATTTTTAAAACCTGGCAGGATCTAATTAATAACATTTTAGAATAAGCATTTAAATTGAGGAAGCGGATTCTCTTCCTCTTTTTATTCTGTTTATTTACTTAGTTAAACGTTTAATAGTAGAAAAAATATGTTGGCCTAGCTGTCATTCTCATGGGTGGAGGTTGACTTGACTTGAACCTAGTCTTGTAAAATTTGATTTGCTTGAATGGAATTTTGTTTTATTTTAATAAATTAAATAAAATGTTTAAAAAAAAAAAAAATAAATAAAAAATGAGGATGCCGGTCAGAGAGTCTGCCGCCTCGCTGTCCAGTCTGGGCCACTGACCATGCCTCTGGCAGACCCAGTGTGGAACAGCTCATCATCTTTGATCATACCCTCAGCTGAAGCGAAGGATTGGTGATCTGAGTGGGAACATTGTCAGACTCCAGGGAAGTGGTATCCATGACAGCTATGGGAGCAGAGACATTAACAGTAGCATTAGCCACAGCCATCATAGAATTAAGATAAACCTTGTCCTCTCTAATCTGATGCTGCAGAGCTATCTTACTTTCTAGATCAGCAATTTTTCCTGACAAACGGGCACAGCTTCTGCAGCCAGATGGGGAGCTAAGTGGAGACATACAAGTACAGTGGAACCTCGGTTCACGACCATAATTCGTTCCAATACTCTGGTTGTAAACTGAGTTGGTCGTGAACCGAAGCAATTTCTCCCATAGGATTGTATGTAAATACAATTAATCCGTTCCAGACCGTACGAACTGTATGTATATATATATATATATATATATATTTTAGTTTTTAAGCACAAATATAGTTAATTATACCATAGAATGCACAGCGTAATGGTAAACTAAATGTAAAAACATTGAATAACACTGAGAAAACCTTGAACAACAGAGAAAACTAACACTGCAATAGTTCGCGCTATAGTGCTAGGAACCGCTCGCTAAAAACACTTTTTTTAATGAGTTTTAAGCACAGAGGAAAAAATGGACATTTGAAAAATCCGTAATTTAATAAACCACCAAGAAAA
This sequence comes from Erpetoichthys calabaricus, assembly GCF_900747795.2. Classification (NCBI taxonomy): domain Eukaryota; kingdom Metazoa; phylum Chordata; class Cladistia; order Polypteriformes; family Polypteridae; genus Erpetoichthys; species Erpetoichthys calabaricus. Next base: position 69,670,534 of record NC_041404.2, read on the forward strand.
GTAACATTGCAACAATGCAGGCTACGAACCGATCACTGTAAACAGAACTGAAAACAAAAACAAGCCTTCTCTACCTTATGCATCCCTCGCTCGCTCGCTCTCTCTCTCTCTCTCTCTAGCGCCTGTGTGAGTGTGCGTGGGTGCGTCTCTCTCTTTTGCGAGCCTGGAGCGCCTGTGTGTGTGTCTGTCTGTGCCCTCTCTCTCCTGGGCCTGTGTGTGTGTGCGTGCGTGAGCCTGGAGCGCCTGTGTGTGTCTCTGTAGAGCGCTCCTGTGTGTGTGTGCGCGCACGGCTCTCTCTGTCTCTTGCGTCTCTTGCGCTGCTTCTCTGTGTGTGTGTGTGCTGCTCTCTCTTGCTCACTGCACAGGAAATGCACAGGGAGAGACTGAACATGTACAAATCGAAAGGGAACCTGGCTTGTTCGTATACCGAGTGTGTGGTCGTGAACTGAGGCAAAAGTTTGGCGAACTTTTTGGTCGTAAACCGAGTTGTACGTGTACCGAGACGTTCGTGAACCGAGGTTCCACTGTACTTGCTTATATAAAATTAGTGATCTTCTTGTACTTTTCCTGCTTATGGTGCTGCGATATGTTTGCTTGTGACTGTTGCTTGCAATGTTGGCTTAATTGGAAGCAGTTTTAATTACATTCTTGCAGGAAATATCCTAAATTTTGAAATTTATTTCTTAATTTAGTGTTGCATTTGTAGTTCCTACAGTATTTCTTTCACTGTCTAAATTGAAGATTGATTGAGAAAATACCAAATTTAATCTTATTCTTCCATAAGATTTTAAAACATGAATTAAATTCTTGTTAAAACCTCTATATTTCCTCTGCATATTTTTCTTGTATCACATGCCTTTTCTTTTAACACATTCAAAAAATGTGCCATATTATTGGATTCAAGTTGATGATTCCAAATTTTCAGCTTAATTTTAAAGGCATTTTACCGAACATGTCATTTATAAGTTTGTTTTGGTCCTTGAAGACCTAGATTCTTCTCATTCAGATGTTGAGTATTGTCAATACAGAATGCAAAATTGCGCCTCCAGTCTTTGTCATGAAATCCTGAAAATAGATGTTCTTTCATCTCCAAAAATTTTGTTCTTTATATCATACACTTTAACCATGTACCATGAGCACATTTAAAACAACATCAGTGCTTTACATTAAAACATACAACAAACATAAAATGAGTAGAATAAAATACAACAAAACAGAATATAACCAGCAGTAAAATGAAACAAAGAAGTGAACGATGGAGGGAACAATCAATATCACTGAAGGTCTCAGAAACCTAGAGAATAGAAATTCATCTTCAATCTAGTTTTAAACAATTGAATTGAATTGAATGGTGACTCCTTAATGTAATTAGGGTAAAGAATTCCACAGATAAAGTGCAGCAGCTGTAAAGGTCCAGTCCCCCTTAGTTTTACACTTAGAATGACACACCACAAGAGACAACTGACTGGTAGATCTAAGCTCTCTGGATAGTTATTGTGTAACACACAATTCAGATAAATAGGCGGGAGCATACCCCAGCAAAATTTTTAAATTAATTCTAAAGATAACTGGCAGCCAGTGTAAAAAGGCTAAAATTGGAGATACAGAGGCAAACTGTTTTGCCCTAACCAAAAAATGAGCAGCAGCATTCTAAACCAGCTGTAACCTGTGTATCAGGGATTTACTAATCATAGAATGCAATGATTTATAGTAATGAAGCAGAGAAAAGATAAAAGCATGAGTTACTTTCTCAAGATCCCTAGGAGACAAAAAAAGCTTAACCTTGGCTAAATGAAAGAGCTAGAAAAAGCAACTCTTGACCACAGAATTTATCTGTTTCTCAAAAGAGAGGTTGCTATCAAAATAACTCCAAACCTAAGGTTTGCAAAAGTCCATGAAAGAGCCAAGAAGTTGAAAACCAGTTTGAGCTTTGGCTGCAGGACCAACTATCAGCACTTCAGTTTTATTTTGATTTGGATCAAGAAAATTATCAGCCATCCAGGATCTTAGTTCTTCAAGACAATTGTGCAACCATAAATTGACATTTGACATTGACTTAACCAGCAAACCTCAATGTTAAACATAACATTGCCATATTAGCTTTCCATAACTCTCAAAAATTCCTTAAATTGATGATGATTCAGTCCTAAAGAGCTACTGAAATTGACAAGTTTGATGAATAGTAGAACAACATTCGATATTTTCAAAATTTTTCACACACACATTTTCTTGATGCAGAATACAGGGAAAAATAATTATCTGGCATCCTTAGATATCCTAGGGTAATAGTCCTGACAGTCCAATTTTCAAGCTAGGCATAGCTTGTACTCCATCTCTTGATATTACCATGATCATTTCTATTGGAATATTTAATTGACAGAAACATTTTCAGTTCTCCATTTATATCTTCTCTGGTAGGAGTTCCATTTAATTGGACTAAGGATGCTAAGTATTCAGTAATGTTAAAATTGGAATGTGTTCCTCTTAAGAAGACATCAAGGTGTGCTGAGCATCACAACATTTTGTGTAATTTTGCAACTTTTATTTAAAGCCAGATTGTCCATTCTAACTTAGAAATTGTTTTCTCAAACTGTCTTCAATATTTTTTGATGTATTGTCAATTTTCCTTACAATTGTGAATCATGATAAGCTGACTTTTGCAATTATATTGTATCTATCTGCAAAACCAATATCTGCTACAGCTTTCAATTATTATTTTATCATTTCTCCATAAGAGGATGGTTTAAATTTTTTGCCAAAATGTGAATGACAATGTAGCTTGAATGAACTGCTGTATCTGAAGTTAATGAAGTGGCTTTAAATATATTTTACTGTTTTCTGAGACTTTTTTGTAGTCAGTCTACTTTGTCTTGGCATAACTGTACTTGTAGGTCACTAACTTTTGAAGAATGCTTAATTTTTTAATGCCTTTTGATATTATATTACTTTAGCACATATATTTTTTCCTAGCAAAGCAAGCAAATAGCATTGTCTTTTACTCAAGTAAGAGAAATAATTGTAAGTCCATTTTTCATTAAACTGATGACTTTTTGCCTACGGATTTGTTTTTCTTAGATTTTGAGCTCATGATTAAACAAAGAGATGCTGCTGTTGTTACAAGAAAAAAATTAAACTAAGAAAAAAGAAAAAAAATTATATGTAATAAACTTGAATTTATGTTTTCATTTGAAGTTAATCCCTCAAAAATGTATTGTCCAATGTACATATTGCAAATTTATGTTCAGGCTGCAAAGATGCATCTGCTCTCATACACTGGTATAGCATGACAATGTATAAAGACATGAAGCACAATTAAGAGGGATATACAGTAGGCTCACAGTGCTGATCAGGTGACCACGATCAATCACAGATTACCTTGCTGTGTTCATGTGGTCTTGAACTTTTTGGAACTCCACATTGTGACTTTTCACCTTTCCACTTTAGTCAGAGTATTTGGAAAAACATAGGATTTCTGATGAACTGCTACTTGGTCTGCAAATGAAACAAAAAAAATGCAATTCAAGACAAACAAAATTTTTACAGAAATAAAAAGTAAAATGAACATATTAAATGTGTATCACTTTGCTGCAAATGCAATTTCTGGCTGAGCTGATTATGTTTTATTTTGTACTAGCCAACCCGCGGCATGGCATATGCCGCATAATTATGTATTGATGGGTGAACACTTCCTGAAAGACACAGTTGTCCAAATGGGGTTGGTTTTGAGAATACAACTGTAGGTGAATGAAAAGATGTTACTCTGGAGAGGGCAACATACAATACAGCGTTTTACACGCTGCATGCAGCGATTCACTTCGAAGCATAGACACTGCTGAGACCATGGGATACCCCTCGCAAACTGTTTCACATGCTGCATACAGCGATTCACATCTGCGACAAATATGATTCTTCTTAGATGATGCTGTTGCGTCCACCCTTGCTCTCGAAGCATACACACTGCTTGGTCATGTGCCTGCTCGCAAGAGCAACTAACAGAGACCCGCCCACCAACTCTAAGACCATGGGATACCCCTCGCAAACTGTTTTACACGCTGCATACAGCGATTCACATCCGCAACAAACATGCCTCTTCTTAGATGGTCCTGCCGCGTCCACCCTCATTCTCGAAGCATACACACCGCCTGGTCATGTGCCTGTTCGCAAGAGAAACTCGAAAAGAATGCAGTGGAACCTTGGTTCACGACCATAATTCGTTCCCAAACTCTGGTCGTAAACCGATTTGGTCGTGAACCGAAGCAATTTCTCCCATAGGATTGTATGTAAATACAATTAATCCGTTCCAGACCATACGAACTGTATGTAAATATATATTTTTGTAGGTTTTTAAGCACAAATATAGTTAATAATACCATAGAATGCACAGCGTAATAATAAACTAAATGTAAAAACATTGAAGAACACTGAGAAAACCTTGAACAACAGAGAAAACTAACACTGCAATAGTTTGCGCTATAGCAACAAAAAATGAATATTTGAAAAAATCCGTAATTTAATAAACCATCAAGAAAAGTAACATTTCAAAAATGCACACTACGAACCGATCACTGTAAACAGAAGTGAAAACAAAATCAAGCCCAGTGCATTCTTTAACTGCCTTCCTACCTTATGAGTCCAGCCCTCTCTCTCGCTCATGCTGCCTGTGTGTGTGCGTCTCTCTCTCTCGCACTGCCTGTGTGTGTGCGTCTGTCTGTCTCTGGTGCTGCCTGTGTGTGTGCGTGGCTCTCTCTCTCTCACTGCCTGTGTGTGTGCCTCTGTCTCTCTCGCGCTGCCTAAGTGTGTGCGCGGCTCTCTCTCTGGCGCTGCCTGTGTGTGTACGCGGCTCTCTCTCTGGCGCTGCCTGTGTGCGTGTGCGGCTCTCTCTCTCTCTCACTGCCTCTGTGTGTGTGTGTGTGTGCGTCTGCGTCTGTCTCTCTCTGGCGCTGCCAATGTGTGTGCGCGGCTCTCTCTGGCGCTGCCTGTGTGTGTGCGCGGCTTTGTCTCTCGCTGCCTCTGTGTGTGTGTGTGTGTGTGTGTGCCGCTCTCTCTCTTGCGCTGCCTCTGTGTGTGTGTGTCGCACAGGAAATGCACAGGGAGAGACTGAACCTCGCAAGAGCAACTAACAGAGACCCGCCCACCAACTGTAAGACCATGGGATACCCCTCGCAAACTGTTCTACACGCCACATACAGCGATTCACATCCGCGACAAACATACTTCTTCAGAGGTGCATGTGGAGTGCAGCAGAGACAAACGCGAATGATGCTCTGCTCTGTGAGTTGCTGCATTTGAGTTGGTGGGCGTGGCTCTGCCAGTTGTCGTCGTATCCAATGGTCTTAGAGTTGGTGGGCATGGCTGTCTTGCGTGCTTTCCATGGGTGTCTACTTGTGGGCGGCTTAGTGAATTATATATGTCAGCGTTATGTCAAAAGTCGGACAGTACAGGTAGGTTTGCTTTCTCCAAGCTGCCGGACTTGCAGCTGAATTTGAAGAGCATTTAAGTGGAATTTTCAACTTTCTAACTCAGATTTACAGTTTGTCCAAGATCATGTGAATGTAGCATATATGTTTTGCCAACTGTTGTTTCTAATACAGATAACTTTAAAAAAAAAAAGCATATAGTCTTTTCAAAAATAATTTAATTGCTACATACATGTGCTGAACACAAACATTTTCTAGTTTAGCTTATTATAATAATAGTAATTATTATTATTATTATTATTATTAAGTGGATCATACAAAAAACATCGGCGGGTTGCACAAAAATAATTAGCGGGCCACATTTTGCTTATTACTGGCCTAAAACAAACAGTGATCGAGAAAGAGCAAATAATAATACAAGTTGCATGAAACATGCATACTTTCATGAGGGTGTTTGTGGATAGACAAAGGAAGAAAATAGCCTCTGTGTCGGCAAAACTAGGTAAATATTGCAATAATCTTACTTCAGCCTGGTGACATGAAAGAGAAAGTCTAACAAGTCACTGTATCTTCAATGACAATCCAAAATTAAATGTGTGGAACAAAAAATGTACTCTTTTACTTCCATGTTATCATGTCTGTTACTGTTATGGTGTTGGGGAAATCTGTATCATCTGTCAGAGCTTTTGTTCCATTGTTCCTGCTGGTTATTTCAGATCCTTGACTATAGAAAACAAAATTGATATGGGGCATAAACAGTAAAAGTATAAAATCAAACAAAAGGTCAAATGTAAAAGTAAAACTGAACTTATGTTTGTAGCTAGCTGTCCATTAGTGTAAATGTACTAAAAAAAAAAACCTCACTGTATCTACTAAAGATAAGAGAAAGTTTACTAAGAAATTGTCAAGTTTCGAGTTAATGACCAACAAAGCAAAGGTCTAGTATGCTTAATTGGTAGGTTGCTGTTGCTAATGACAGGATTTAGATTGAAAGATTAATTAACCACATTTTCTAATATGCTTTTTTATATTAATCAGAAGTCCCATCAATTGCTCGATAACAGAGCATCTTTGGCAGTAATAAATTAATTTAGACGCAACTACTTTTTAACATTTTTAAGCAGATCATAAGATACCAGCAATTTTTCTTTTTTGAATTATCCTAGGCATTATTAAATATAGAAATAATATTTCAGAAGTTAGATCTACATTCAAAATATAACAATTATTTACATTCTTCTCATTTTTCTCAGTGAGGATAAAAGTGAAGACCAGGATCAACAGGGCCAAAAAGATAAATCCTTAAAACTGAAGAAATTAAGAAAAGAAAAAAAGGAAGGTGGGCAGGATGAAGACAAAGCAGAACCTTCCTCAGCATCACCTCCTCTTCCCAGTGAGCAGCAGCCACCTCAGTCTTCCATGGAGCCTACCGATGGTGGAAGGGCCGAAACCTGTGAGGCTTCTTCAGCACCTATGGAGCCCACAGCCTCTCCTAAACAGCGACGTTCAATAATTCGTGACAGGGGCCCATTGTACGATGATCCATCCTTGCCTGCTGGCTGGACCCGAAAGCTCAAACAGCGCAAATCTGGCAGGTCTGCGGGCAAATATGATGTCTACCTAATCAAGTGAGTACTCATCATTGAAAAAAATGTGAAAATGTCTGATAAATGTAATATTTACTGTATTAGTAACCGTGAATACAGCAGAATTCTGGTTAAAGCTGCGTCAACTTAAAAGCTCATGCTAACATTTTGATGTTTTATATTTTCCTGCTGTCTTCTGTATTATAAATGTTTTACTTAATAGATGTTTGTGCTGTGTACATAAAGGGGTTTGACTTTTCTAGTATACAAGCTAACATGTATTTGTGCCTTTTATGAAATCTCTTACTTCTCTAGGTTTCCAATAATGTTAATTTTAGTTTCTGTAGATCTTACCTTACACCACATATTTAGTTTTTGTCTAACTGGGCTGTCTGAAGCCAAAAAAAATAATATAGTAGTTTAACATCGATGCAAAAATAAGAATATTTTTATTTTTCATTTTGTTTAAAGGCTGATTTTAGGTCGATCTGCATCCTAAATATGCTTTAGACAAAGCTTTGTTATGCTGAATTTAACGGCACAAAATTCTGTCAGTATGAAATATGGCCTTGTATTGTATTATTATGTCATTACCACATGACTGAAATGAAACACAAGGGCAAATGAAAATGTATTTTGTCTAAAACAGGAAATTTAAAAATCTGATTGAAAGACTAGAGCTGAGGTATACCACGACCAAGTGACTGCACTTTAGCAAAACCTTTACTCATAATCTGTACAGTGTTGTAAAGATGAAAGTTATCATTGCATAACATAGACATTACCACATGTGAAAGTGGACTTCATGCACAGATTACAGGTTTCTCACACACAATTTAGCGAATCGCATCCTTGGACAAATATGGCAAATTGCAACATTGTTTCATAAGTGCATCAACATTTCTCAGGCTTGTTTTCAAATCAAACATGGTTTGGAGTGAGAAAAGCACAACCTTCTCATCATATTGGAACAGTGCTCATGATACACTTAACTGTCACTATTGGGAGCAGCAAGCTGTAGTAACTGGAGCTTTCACAGGTCACGGATGTGAAAAATGGGTGCTTGATATTTCAATACACCTTTCACTGATTTGGATTAAAAATAGGGATAGATTACAGCAAGCAGGATCTACTGTATATAGTGGTGTATCTTGATTTGCTTGCTTTTTTGATTAAATCATAAGTCCTCTAATACTTCTGTACCCAGTGAGTAAGTGTTTCAACTGCAGTACGTATTGCCACAGAGTTGTAGACATTCTCATTTTTAAAAGGAAATATAACATTATAAGTTCCACATAGATCCAATCAGGACCCAGAGCTATTGGGTCAGTACAGCATTCAAGCAGGAAATGAAAGGGCAGCCATTGTTCGGGTATTTGCCCGCTGCAGCACTGCTACTTCCGAGTATCTTGTGGCGTAATCGATTTAATACAAGCATATACTGAATGCCACTTTCACTCCTGGGAAGCAGGCCAACAATATCTAATCCCACCTTCTCAAAGGGGACACCTAAAATAGGCATCGGTACAAGGAGTGCCCTGTCAGAACTGTGAGCAGAAACTATTTGACAGTCGGGATAGGCCTTATAAAATTGCACCACATCCTGACCCACATTCACCCAATAAAAGTGTTTCGAAATATGTTCCCTCCTCTTTTTCGTGCCGAGGTGACCCTGAAAAACATGACTGCAAGCAATTTTTAAAATCTTCTCCCTATGTTTACTTGGTACTACCAAATGCTCAATGCGTCCATCACCCACAGAATCAGAAATCACCCAATACAGAAAACCATCCATCCATCCTCTTCCACTTATCCGAGATTGGGTCGCGGGGGCAGCAGCTTGAGCAGAGATGCCCAGACTTCCCTCTCCCCGGCCACTTCTTCTAGCTCTTCCGGGGGAATCCCGAGGTGTTCCCAGGCCAGCCGGGAGACATAGTCCCTCCAGCATGGCCTGGGTCTTCCCTGGGGCCTCCTCCCGGTTAGACGTGCCCAGAACACCTCACCAGGGAGGCGTCCAGGAGGCATCCTGATCAGATACCCGAGCCACCTCATTTGACTCCTCTCGATGCGGAGGAGCAGTGGCTCTACTCTGAGCCCCTCCCGGATGACTGAGCTTCTCACCCTATCTTTAAGGGAAAGCCCAGACACCCTGCGGATGAAACTCATTTCAGCCGTTTTTATTCGCGATCTCATTCTTTCAGTCACTACCCATAGCTCATGACCATAGGTGAGGGTAGGAACATAGATCGACTGGTAAGTTGAGAGCCCTTCCTTACGACTCAGCTCCTTTTTCACCACGACAGACCGATGCAGAGCACCGATCCGCCTGTCGATCTCACACTCAGTTCTTCCGTCACTCGTAAACAAGACCCCGAGAATACTAGAACTCCTCTACTTGGGGCTGGATCTCGCCCCCAACCCTGAGAGGGCACTCCACCCTTTTTCGGCTGAGGACCATGGTCTCGGATTTGGAGGTGCTGATTCCCATCCCTGCCGCTTCACACTCTGCTGCGAACCAATCCAGAGAGAGCTGAAGATCATGGCCTGATTAAGCAAACAGGACAACATCATCTGCAAAAAGCAGTGACCCAATCCTGAGTCCACCAAACCAGACCCCCTCAACGCCCTGGCTGTGCCTAGAAATTCTGTCCATAAAAGTTAACATAAAAGAAAACCATTCTTAAGTAAAAAATGTGGTGTTTTAAAATTAGGGTCCTCTCTCCCCAGATAGTAAGAGTCATCTGTAACGTGGGCTTGTCTGAATGCACAATCCAACTTGTTATCAGCTCATTGTAGGAGAGCAAACTCCGCCTAGACGACAGTCTTTGCTTTCTCCGTGTTTGATGCAGAATCATACTCCCCTCCCACTGCTACCATGTCCGATGCAACATTGCACTCACCTCCCACTGCTAATTCGTTTTTGTCCGGGTCTGTATTGAGTGTCTGATCTGAGGAGGCTGCTGGTGTGTATGTGACGGAGTGGAAAAGTTTGCCAACTGTACCGGGTCTTCACCAGCTCGCTGGACAACTCTGGTTCAATTTCAGACCCATTTCCTTGACTGACATTGTGTGCGGCGAGCCCCTCTCTATCCACTACAGGGGTAGGTGCTCTGCAGGTGGCCCTATGGGAAGAGGGAATTCCTTTTTCCGATTGGGAGTGACCAGGGTGAAGTATCTGATATGGCAATCCAAACCTTAAAGGTCTTCACTTTAAATTTCAGAGAGAGTAATATAGTCTTGTATGTTTTAATGTCTCCATGGACGCAGCGGATGTTTACTTTATCTGTGGTCTTATAAGGGGTCTGCTGGAGTAAGTCACAGCGGACAATGCAGAGGTCGTTACCAGAGTCCAACAGTGCCGAGAATTCCAATCCGGCCAACGTAATGGAGACCTTAAAATTGTCCTCTTTTTAACATCTTGGAGGAAACTTGCAAGCCACATACCTTGGCCAGACCAATAGCCATTGTTTGTGCAGGTGAGAGGTGACACTCCCGAGCCAGATATCCCAGTTGATCACAGTGGAAACTGCTGTGTTTAGTCCGCACTGTGGTGTTCACACTCTGGCGTCTTCTACCTGTGGTGCTGACGACCCTGAAGGTCTGTGCTGGCTGGATCAAAATTGGGGTCAAGCCTGGGTAGCCCTGTTGTTTTCAGGTGGCTTGTGCACTCTGTAGTCTGCGGGTTAGATCCAGCAGCGTGTGGACATTGTTCTGTAGCATTTCATCACAGCTTCTCCACAATGTGCTTGAAAGGGTCTCCGTGAATCCTGCTTTGAATCACATCCACTAAGGCCTGGATCTGTCCTCGTACAGGGCAATACGGATCAGTATGCCACAGCCGAAACTGACGGCCCTTGACCACCGGACTCACAGACATGCGGAGGAGGATCTATTGCTTCAGGTAGTCATAATCATCAAGCCTTTCGGTAAGGAGATTCTGTATGGCTTGGAGGGCTTCTCCAACTAAAAACAGGGCCAGAACAGCTGCCCGGGCTCCCCTGTCCCAGCGCATCAATGTTGCCATACATTCAAAGCAGAATAGGAAACACTAAGGGTCATCTGAGGGAGCCATCTTCGGCAGCACATCTCGTGGCCACGCCAAGGCGGGGGAGGCCACTGGAGCCTCATCTTGCTCCGGGGGTTGCCGTACTTCTAGGGGATCCATCGGTGCAAGGACCCCACTTCTGGTACCATGTGACATGTGAGTCCTTGTCTTGGACCACAAAACACGAGGCTGAGTCTCAGTACTTTAGCAAAATGTGTGTATATGTGTATGTATATGTGTGTGTGTATATGTGTGTGTGTATATATATATATATATATATATATATATATATATATATATATATATAGTGTGTGTGTGTCTGTACAGGTGGAATTCCGTTATAATGAAATTCTCAGGACCATAGAAGTATATTTTGTTATAATGTAACAAATATGGAGAAAATCCGTATTGTGACCAGGGCCACCAGCGATTCACCATGTCTAACGGCAGTGGTCCAAGGACAGCTCCATAGCTGCTCTGCTGCGTCTGGTAAACAGTAAACCAAGGGCAAAGCAATTTGTTGTCCTCTGCAGGATCATGGTTACAGGGTACTATGATTGTTGCACAGTGTTTAATAATTAACACCGGGCTTTGATCTGCTCTACCCCACACTCTCTTGATCTCTCTTCTCCAGACTGCTACAGCGGTGATTCTGAGCCGCAGGAGTTCTTCTAATCTGAAGATGGGAGCTAAAGCAGGACGATCGCCCATACCAGGGCTCCTAACAGCTCCTGTTCTGTATGAAGTCTTGAGACTGTACCTGCCTTCTCTATACAGTAATAAAATACCTGTATTTTCCTTGAAAATGTGGACTCCTCTTCCTGCCTCTTGTGCAACTCTGTGACCCAAGCTTGACAATACCTGTGTGTAAAAAAAAAAAAAACCAAAAAAAAAAAAACAGCCCTTTTTAAACTGTTAGATATAGATTTTATTTTATTTTTTTTATAGAAACAAAGTTATGAAAATACAGAATAAAAACGAGACGTTAAATGTAATTTTTTTAAAATACCGGTAGAAATACAGGTATGAATACAGAATGAAAACGAGACGTTTGCTGTATTTTTGTTACAGAAATACAGGTACGAACATATAATTAAAATGAGACTCGTTATTTTTTTTTATTTTAATAGAAATATAGGTATAAATACAGAATGAAAACAGGATGTTAGACATCTTTTTTTAAATAGAAATACAGATATAAATACAGAATAAAAATGACATTAGATATATATTTTTTTTTATAAAAATATAGGTATGAACACAGAATGAAAATGACTTTTTTTTTTAATAGAAATACAGGTATGAACGCATGATGAAAATGAGACATTAGATGTTTTTTTTTTATTGCAATACCAGTGCAAACACAGAATGAAAATGACATATTAGATTTTTTTTAAATATAAATACAGGTATGAACACATAATGAAAACGAGATATTAGATGTATTTTTTTAATAGAAATACAGGTACAAACACAGAATGAAAACAAGATGTTAGGTGTAAGTTTTTCTTCACTCTGGAATCAACTTTTTCCATGATAGTCATCAGTTTACACTGAAAGTAAAATTAACGTTTCTCTCTCTTTTTTTTTTTTTGTTCTTTTGTTTATCACATTGCAAACATGAATACTAAGGTATCCACACACAACTACCCACGTGGACCCTCAGTGGAGCACTAACTCGGAATTTGGCAATGTGTATGATGTCTCGCCAAGCCTCACCGAAACTGCCTGAGACCAGAAATTTTGCATCAGACTGTCTCTGTTTGAGACAACCTGTTGCAGGGTTCCCAAGACTCAGCATGGAAAGTGTAGGAGCGGCATTAAGTATTTTTTGCATCGCATTATAATCTTTGGTGGACATTGTTGGTTGAAAAAATGTTCATTATACTGATATTTACATTTCATTAAACGAGATTCGTTTAACATGATTTTCTATGAATGTTTGTCCAGGCCCACAAAAATTATTCATTATTCTGAAATTTTTTTTACTTTGGTATTTGCCATAACAGGATTTAACCTGAATATATAATATGTATATACTCTCATCAACCACTTTATTAGGTGACTGCTTGTTAACGCAAATATCTAATCAGCCAATTACTTGGCAGCAACTCAAAGCATTTAAGCATGCAGACATTGTCAAGATGACCTGCTGAAGATCAAATTAAGCATCAGAATGGGGAAGAGAGGTAATTTAAGCGACTTTGAATATTTTCTTGGCACACTTTAGGCACCTTAGTACCAACTGGGTATCGTTTAAATGTCACAGCCTACCTGAGTATTGTTGCTGACCACGTCCAACCCTTATGAACACAGTGTACCAATCTTCTGATGGCTACTTCCAGCAGGATAACGTGCCATGTCACAAAATTCAAATCATCTCAAACTGGTTTCTTCAACATGACCGTATGTTCACTGTACTCAAATGGCTGCCACTGTCACCAGATCTCAAACCAAAACAGCACCTTTGGGATGTGGTGGAACAGAAGATTTTTATAATGGATGTGCAGCTGACAAATCTGCAGCAATTGTGTGATGCTGTCATGTCAATATGGACCAAATTCCCTGAGGAATATTTCCAGCACCTGGCTGAATCTATGCCACAAAGAATTATGTCAGTTTCAAAGGCAAAATGTGGTCCAACCTGGTACTAGGAAAGTGTTCTGGCGAGTGTGTGTGCTTGTATGTATATATACAAGGTGAGACACAAAAATAACCGGACTGGGCTTGGGGCTTTCCTGGAAACCATCTGGAGGTCAGCTGGACATAAATTATAGAATTATATCCCCTTCTACATGCCTTCTCAAACCTCTGACTGGCTAGGTATATCCTGTGAATAGCCCAGTCAGTATTTGCACAACAATCGCTACACAAGTTGCCACGACAATGTCGGGTGAAAAAAGCAAACAGTGAGATAAGACAAGACAACGCTCCTGTTCACAATGCTTTTTCCGTAAAGCAGTTTTTGACTGAAAAAAACATTCCTGTCTTCGATGATGATACATATCACACACTCTTTTCTGGTGGAGTTTGTGCATGTACAGACTAGTGACATGCCACCATGTGTTTTATGATTAAAGATCTTTATAATGGCACCCATTTTACTGTAAACTTACCGTAATTATAATGTTATTTATGCTGAATTACTTACCGGAAGTCGTAGAGGGGGTTTTGTGTTTGTACCCCAGATTGTTATGACAGCAAAGATCTCTCATTTACTTTTATTATTTGACTTAGTCTTGTCAAAATTCAGATATTTTTAGTATTTATTTATCTCCACCAGTTTTCACACATGGCCAAAGCTTGTGTTGCTTAGGTTAGAGCAACCAAAAGATAAAATGTTAAGCAAGGTAAACTAATTCTCAATGAAGGTTGTTTATGTAAAATATTTCATACAGAGAAATGTTTTCTGATTAAATGTTACTTAATTCAATAAGGAATTACCCAAGCATACAAGTCTATACAAAAAGCATTTCAGCATGTATGTTACATGTATAAATAGAGATATGCAAGTGAATAACTTATTTATCAAGTTTTCTTATCCTTCTTTTCGCTTACACCTGTAAAGGCTGTTAACCCATTCAGGATCCAATCCAATGCCACCTTTGCATGAACAGCAGAAGATACTGTTATTGCTAGTTCTAGGTTTATAGGGTCATTATTGTAATGTGTATGGAGTATAGTAATATTCTTACTTGCATGTTAATCAATACATGTAACATGTTTTATGCTATTGCAGTGCAAATCTTTTATGTTAATATTTGGGTTTATTTTATTAACTTGTATATTTGCACACTGATTTGAATTTATGTTATAGAGTTTTGATCTATGAATGTCTAAGTACCTCTAAACATATAGTACACTTCCTTACTGAAAATTTAATATTGTAGGGATATTGCCGGTCAGGCCTGGTAGGCCCAAACGTGTTGTAAGGGTCTGCTGGGAACGTCTGGCAGAGCCCCCTGTCAGAAGTAGCTTCAACTCCTACCTCCGGCAGAACTTCGACCACGTCCCGAGGGAGGTGGGGGACATTGTGTCCGAATGGGCCATGTTCCGTGCCTCTATTGTTGAGGCGGCTGACTGGAGCTGTGGCTGTAAGGTGGTCGGTGCCTGTCGTGGCGGCAATCCCCGAACCCGTTGGTGGACACCGGCGGTGAGGGATGCTGTCAAGCTGAAGAAGGAGTCCTACCGGTCCCTTTTGTCCTGTGGGACTCTGTAGGCAGCTAATAGGTACCGGCAGGCCAAACGGAATGCGGCTTCAGTGGTTGCTGAGGCAAAAACTCGGGCATGGGAGAAGTTTGGGGAAGCCATGGAGAACGACTTTCGGACCGCTTCGAGGAGATTCTGGTCCACCGTCCGGTGTCTCAGGAGGGGGAAGCAGTGCAGTGTCAACACTGTGTATGATGGGGATGGTGCGCTGCTGACCTCGACTCGGGACGTTGTGGGTCGGTGGGGAGAGTACTTCAAAGACCTCCTCAATCCCACTAACATGCCTTCCAATGAGGAAGCAGAGCCTGGGGACTCGGAGGTGGGCTCCCCCATCTCTGGGACTGAGGTCACCGAGGTGGTCAAAAAACTCCTTGGTCGCAGGGCCCCAGGGGTGGATGAGATACGCCCGGAGTTCCTCAAGGCTCTGGATGTTGTAGGGCTGTCTTGGTTGACACGTCTGTGCAACATCGCATGGACATCAGGGACAGTGCCTCTGGATTGGCAGACCGGGGTGGTGGTCCCCCTCTTTAAGAAAGGGGACCAGAGGGTGTGTTCCCACTACAGAGGGAACACACTCCTCATCCTCCCTGGAAAAGTCTATTCGGGGGTTCTGGAGAGGAGGATCCTTTAGATTGTCGAACCTCGGATTCAGGAGGAACAGTGTGGTTTTCGTCCTGGTCGCGGAACAGTCCACCAGCTCTACACCCTTAGCAGAGTCCTGGAGGGTGCATGGGAGTTCGCCCAACCAGTCTACATGTGTTTTGTGGACTTGGAAAAGGTGTTCGACCGTGTCCCTCGGGGAATCCTGTGGGGGGTGCTCTGGGAGATTGGGGTACCGGACCCCCTGATAAGGGCTGTTCGGTCCCTGTACAACCGGTGTCGGAGCTTGGTCCGCATTGCCGGCAGTAAGTTGAACCTGTTTCCAGTGAGAGTTGGACTCCGCCAGGGCTGCCCTTTGTCACTGATTCTGTTCATAACTTTTATGGACAGAATTTCTAGGCACAGCCAGGGTGTTGAGGGGGTCTGGTTTGGTGGACTCAGGATTGGGTCACTGCTTTTTGCAGATGATGTTGTCCTGTTTGCTTCATCAGGCCGTGATCTTCAGCTCTCTCTGGATCGGTTCGCAGCTGAGTGTGAAGCGGCTAGGATGGGAATCAGCACTTCCAAATCCGAGACTATGTTCCTCAGCCGGAAAAGGGTGGAGTGCCCTCTCAGGGTTGGGAGCGAGATCCTGTCTCAAGTGGAGGAGTTCAAGTATCTTGGGGTCTTGTTCATGAGTGAGGGAAGAATGGAGCGGGAGATCGACAGGCAGATCGGTGCGGCGTCCGCAGTGAGGCGGGCTGTGCATCAGTCTGTCGTGGTGAAAAAGGAGCTGAGCCATAAGGCAAAGCTCTCAATTTACCAGTCGATCTATGTTCCAACCCTCACCTATGGTCATGAGCTATGGGTAGTGACCGAAAGAACAACATCGCGAATACAAACGGCTGAAATGAGTTTCCTCCGCAGGGTGTCTGGGCTCTCCCTTAAAGATAAGGTGAGAAGCTCAGTCATCCGGGAGGGGCTCAGAGTAGAGCCGCTGCTCCTCCGTATCGAGAGGAGTCAGATGAGGTGGCTCGGGCATCTGATCAGGATGCTTCCTGGACGCCTCCCTGGTGAGGTGTTCCGGGCACGTCCAACCGGGAGGAGGCCCCGGGGAAGACCCAGGACACGCTGGAGGGACTATGTCTCACGGCAGGCCTGGGAACGCCTTGGGATTCTCCCGGAAGAGCTAGAAGAAGTGGCTGGAGAGAGGGAAGTCTGGGCATCTCTGCTGAAGCTGCTGACCCCGCAACCTGACCTCGGATAAGCGAAAGAGAATGGATGGATGGATGGATGGGATGTTATATTGTGAAGCCTGAATTGCAACATAAATTGTATTGTTGGATAAATATATTGTTTCTTGCTTAGTCCTAAATTATTATATCTACTTTTGCTGTAGTAGATGAGATCATGTTACTGTTTTTTTTTCCAGTTGCTTAATAATTTTCTGATCCCATTTATGCTGAAAGGCTTCAGTCACTTTCAATGCATATATCTGCAGGTTCAGGCAAAGGGAACAAAACAATCTTAGTAAATAATCCATCATAATCCAACTTGAATCAATAATTCATTTTAATCATCCATCTCGAGGCAAACTTGATTTATTCCATTAAAACCATGGTTTCTTTAGCATCATAAAAATATACACATAACTTGCACTTGACCACACTTTGAACTAAAGATTACAGCACTGAAAATATAACATGTATTGTATCACCTTACATCTTTTTTTACTTGACTAGCAAATACTCTGTGTGTACTACAAACTTGGTAAGATCAAAACAAAAGGTTTTTTTTTTCAAATTTGCATAAAGCCACATCCGCTGTTGTACTAAAATATGTGAGACATGCACTGTAGTAAAATGAAGCTCATGCATGTGTAATAATACATATTAGGACCATTTACACCACATTATTATTCTTTCTCTGCCAGAAGTTGTTCACCATAAAGTGGCAGGCAGTAATATAAATATTTGTATCATTTAACACTCTGAAACCATACAAATAGTGTAAACCAAAGAAATGTACTGTAAAGTATAAAAATGCCTTAGATATTTTAATCTTTAGCACAACATTTACATAGGGTTATGCAGCATTAAAGAATTCTCCACCCAAAAATGATGATTTTCATATATATTACCACGTGTAGTTTGTAGTAATGAGGTTTAAACTTTTCTTACCATTTTTTCATGTAGTACTAGGGTGTTGTACCGTGTTAGCCATTATGAATGTAGGGAAAAGCCAAGCAAAATGACACCTTTTATCAGGCCCCTTCTTCAGGCAAGATGTAATGTTTACATCTTGCCTGAAGAAGGGGCCTGAGTTGCCTCGAAAGCTTGCATATTGTAATCTTTTTAGTTAGCCAATAAAAGGTGTCATTTTGCTTGGCTTTTCCCTACATTTTTTCATGCAGATTGGAGATAACAGAGTTTATGATAGAGTAGCCATCTATGGTGACCAATGCTAGATAACAAGAAACAATATCAAAAACTTTCATAAAAAAAAAAACTAACGTTACTCATGTTGTATAAGCCAAGTGTCAAGTCATCTAGTCGTATACTCACAGCATCTGTTCCATCAGAATCTTTCTCTGTTTTGTGTGAAAAGTTTCTTGACTGTGACTGCATGCTACATCAAGAAAGTAACCTACAGTATAAAAAATATTTTTTTGATGGAGTTTTCGTTTAAAATGCAATGATAAGATTTCTGCTAAAGCATTAGCAAGTTACAGGTTTCAAAAGTAAAAGTTTGCAATCGGGAGGTTATCTGTGGAATTTCAAGGACCCAAAATGGAAAAAAAAAAAAAAAATATATATATATATATATATACACACACACACACAGTGCATCACTTTTTCCACATTTTGTTATGTTACAGCCTTATACCAAAATGGATTAAATAAATTTTTTTCCTCAGAATTCTACACACAACACCCCATAATGACAACGTGAAAAAAGTTTACTTGAGGTTTTTGCAAATTTATTAAAAATAAAAAAATTGAGAAAGCACATGTACATAAGTATTCACAGCCTTTGCCGTGAAGCTCGAAACTGAGC
>NC_041404.2:69691506-69716506 GCF_900747795.2 Erpetoichthys calabaricus
GTCTGAAAGACCCGTATCAATGACCTGCTTTATATCAACTTTTAGTCCTTTAGTAATTACTAAGTCTAACGTATGACCTGCTTTATGTGTAGGCTGATTAACGAGCTGTCTCAAATCAAAAGAGTCCAGGAGGTTCATAAATTCTTTTACTTTTTGGTCACATTGATTATCTACATGAAAATTAAAGTCGCCGACTATTAAGAGTGCGTCATAGTTCGTAATTAAGATTGACATCAAGTCAGAGAATTCCTCAAAGAAAGACGCGTTGAATTTAGGAGGTCTATACACGGATAATACTAGAACGTGAGAAACTCCCTGAATAACAATGGCGAGATACTCAAAAGACTTGAACTTACCAAAACTGATATTTTTACATTTTAACCGGCTAGAGTAAATGTTTGCTAGCCCTCCACCTCTCTTTCCTTGGCGATCAGCACGAGTAAAACTGTAATCCGGAGGCGCAGATTCGATTAAAACAGCTGTATATACATATATATGTATATATATGTGTATATATGTGTGTATATATGTGTATATATATGTATATATATGTATATATGTATGTATGTATATATGTGTATATATATGTATATATGTATGTATATATATATATATATATATATATGTATATATGTATGTATATATATATATGTATATATGTATGTATATATATATGTATGTATATATATATATATATATATATATATATGTATATATGTATGTATATATATATATATATGTATATATGTATGTATGTATATATATATATATGTATATATGTATGTATATATATATATGTATGTATATATGTATGTATATATGTATGTATATGTATGTAAAAGTGTACTTTTATTCAAGACTATAACCGAAGAATAAAGAAAGCAAGTTACAGTTGGTGGTTGATACGACAGCGTGCGTGGTGCAATGCTAAGAACTGCTGATTTCCAATCCGTGCTATATAAAATCATCACATTCAAATATTAACAGTTCCCACACACCCAAGGTCCGCCATTCCTACATTTACGACATGTGTACTTGTTGCAGTGTACACACCTCTCTGTGCTATGGTTCCTATTACAGTGAATGAGCACCTGACACTGTACTTTCTTCCCTGGGGGAAGCTGAGGTCTTAGAACGGAAGTTTGTTGACGCTGTATCTTCTTTTCTTTTTCCATCGCCTTTTCCTGTAAGAAGCGACGACGAAGTTCCTCTGCAAGGTGAGCCATGAACACTCTTCTTTTCTCAGTGGACCCCGTGCATGCCTTATACAGTACGTGTGCGTTCATCGCTGCTAGGTCAAGGATGTTGTAGAACACAGCAACCGGCCACCTGCGTGTTCCTGTTCGCACTGAATAAGCACGCGCCTTCTGGTCCATGATGTCAACGCCACACTGGGGAAAAAAGAAAGACAAATATATGTGACATTTTGAAGAAATCATTTTATCACCAGAATAGCACCAGAATACTTCGTCACACTAATATTTTTTTCATTAGCATACCTTCATGTGGTTGTAGTCTGTGACCGTGTTTGGTTTTTTTTTTTTTATCTTGCCCAATCTCCACATCATGGTGCATTGTGCTGAGAATGCAGACAGACTTCTTCTTTTTGGGCACATACACTGTCAGCATGGCACTGGGAGATCTAAACACCAGCGTGGAGAATTGTTCGTGTACTGAACTGCCTTTAGCTGCAGGTGGAAGTTCACGTCGCACTTTATTCATGGTGCCAAGCAGAGTTGTGTTGCGGTGCAGCAGTCTATTAGCCAGCGAAAGTGACGTGAAGAAGTTGTCTGTTGTTACGGTTCTGCCTTTGTCCAGAAATGGCTCCATAAGCTTTATGACCACAGACTCGGAAAGTCTTTCTCCCGTGGGACGACTGGCATCTTTTCCTAAATAAGGAGTGGCATTGCACATACTTTGTCTCCAAATCTGCCGCAATCCAAAACTTGATGCCAAATTTGTCAGGCTTGCTCGCAATGTACTGTAAGAAAGGACAACGGACCTTGGTTGGAAACAGTTGCTCATCAACCGTAATATGCTGCCCTGGGTTGTAACTCAGAACACAGTTCTCAATAAAACGTTGCCAGATGTCCGAAATCGCAGCAAATCTGTTGTTTTTCACACGTTCTGCACGGGTGTCTTTGTTGTCAAAGCGCAAATGCCGCATGATAGTCTGATATCGGTGCCGGGGCATCGTATCTTTGATTGCCGGTACAACAAATAGTTCTGACCAGGCATCAGCCACAGCACCAACTGTAGTCATCGCTGCTCTTGTCAAAAGAATGGAGATAAATGCCATCAGTTCAGAGAGGGAGAGGCTCCAGCTGGGGTCTGCTCTGTGACCTTCGTGGACTGTGCAATCTCTGATTGTCCACAACATACCTATGTCGATCAAACACAAGAAGCTCTGCAGTCGACTGGTTACTTTACGCTGTAGGAAGATAAGTAAATAAATAAAGGTAAATACGTAAACAACATTCGATGCATCTTTTATATAAGTAACATAAAAATGTTTTTCATATACAGGCCATCAAAAAACATTATTGAAAGCAGGACTTAGCACGATACCTTGGCGAGCTCCGTAGGTCCGGCTGCTTCGCTGAAGGACATGTGTGTGACAGATCGACTGGCAGGACGACGCCCAACTTCTTGCTGTATCCAAATGGTGCCATCTTTTGCCTTTATGCCTGGTGCAGCTGTGCTGTTCTTATGTTGGACTGGACGTTTCTTGCGGGGAGGGCTTCTGTTCTCTTTGTCTGATATAGAATCCTCATCTGGGCTCTCCTCTGTGTCTGTCTCATCGTCTTCCTCGATATCGAAAATAAGTTCCTCGCCACCGTCTGAGTCGCAATCGTCCATTTCTTGCAGCAGAGCCAAAGCCTCCGAAGGGGACAACCTCCTCTTTAGTGACGGAGCTGTGGCCATTGCGGTGTCTGTTTGCTCAAAATAATAATCAAGCACAACTGATTCACCTATGTTTGTGTGTCAGGTTTTATCTCGCCACATCAGAGAATTCCACATCTGAGAATTCCTTGCAATTTGCAGCTCCATTCATTATCTCAAAACACCACGCAACATCAAAGTAATTCCCAGTTATGTCCACCACTCACACCCACGCCCATAACCATACAGAGGTGATTCATTCAAGTTTATGTGTCAGCTGTTTATCCCGCCACATCTGAGAGTTCCCTGTAATTTGCAGCTCTATTCAGTATCTCAAAACACCACACACATTCACAGTAATTCCCAGTTATGTCCACCACTCGCACCCACGCCCACATTCCACATCAGAGAATTTCCACTTCCAGCATAAATTCACACCTGATCTGACGCTGTTCGTTTTCAAATAATATTGTTAATATTTGAATGTGATGATTTTATATACCACGGATCAGAAATCAGCAGTTCTTAGCATTGCACCACGCACGCTGTCGTATCAACCACCAACTGTAACTTGCTTTCTTTATTCTTCGATTATAGTCTTGAATAAAAGTACACTTTTATTTATGTGAAAACAGCTGTGTCAGATGGGGTTGTATGGATTGATAAGCAGCTAAGAACTGCTGATTTCAAGTGACGGTGAGATACGAAGAAGGCAGCTTCGCCAGCGTTTGTGTGTCAGAACCCTTTTGGGGGGGGGGGGGGGGTAGTATGCATCGTGATACACTGCAGACCTATAGCGCGAGAATGAAAAGTGAATTAAAAAAAAAAAAAAAAAAGCTAACCTTTACCAGTATCATAAGTTACACCAGCTGTTACAGACTGAAATCAAATTTATGTTGTTATTCTAAAATTGTATGAATGAGAGCAGTTTATTTCTCGAAGTGGAGCCGTGCGGGATCGAACTCGCCACCCTCCGATCCCCAGTCAGGAGCTGATACCATTACGCCACCGCGGCGGTTGTAGTAAGAGTGTCAATGTGGCATGCTAACGCGGCTTTTTTTTTGTGCAGTTATATTTTTTTTGAAGAAAAGCACACGTGTTCTCTTATTTGTACCTTTTGTGAAAGTGTTTCTTTGATATATGGACTTCAGGCTTCATACGTTATATAGTTTATGCCTACATTTTGTCATTTACTATTAGAATATGAAAAACGTTTCTGTTTTAAAAATGTCTTTGCACAGCCTACTATAGAAATGGAACACACATGAAATGCGTGTATTCCAAATAACGCTAGAATTATTTCCACTGTAAAACTCCACTTCAATCCCAGGTAATCAAATCAAGGCAAGGCTTGAGCTAGGAGAGAAGTTCATTCTAAGTCGGTGGGGGGATGGAATAGCTGGCTGCTAGTAGTTTTTGTTTATCAGCACATTTAGATGACAAAGGACTGTGGCGGAGAGGTGCAAACGGATTTAAGACGCGATTTAAGGTGGGACGGATTTACAAGTTTTTTCGTAGGCTCTGGTAATTCTAGTGTTAATGTGTGTGTGTGTACAAGGTGTAACAATTAAGTTCGTGAACTAGCCACCATGTGCTTATGTTGGCAGCACTGTATAAACAGCTTGGTATATCAGTGTCTCACAGCTGTGTTCGTGTCAACGTGTGGCAGTTTCTTGCTGAGTGGCGTTCATTATTGTAGTTGTGTGTTCTTGTGTCCGTCACAAGAATGTCAGAGCTTGCGTTAGAGCAACGAATAAACAGCAGCTTACACAGCACTGTCTGTGAGGGAGTCTTTAGCCAGTAAACAAATAACTGTATTGGAACACCCTCCCTACTCACGTGATCTGGTCCCCAATGACATTTTTCTTTACCTGAAGATAAAGGAAATATTGAAAAGAAGACATGTTGATGATGGGCAGCACGGTAGCGCTGCTGTCTTGCAGTAAGGAGACCTGGGTTTGCTTCTCGGGGGGTCCTTGTGTGGAGTTTGCATGTTCTCCCCATGTCTGCGTGTGTTTCCTCCGGGTGCTCCGGTTTCCTCCAACAGTCCAATGACATGCAGGTTAGGTGCATTGGTGATCCTAAATTGTCCCTAGTTTGTCCCTGCTTGGTGTGTGGGGGTGTGTGTGTGTGTGCCCTGTGGTGGGCTGGCGCCCTGCCCGGGATTTGTACCTGCCTTGTGCAGTCTGGGATTGGCTGTAGCAGACCCCCGTGACCCTGTGTTAGGATATAGCGGGTTGAAAAATGACTAACTGACATATTGATGATGATGATGGTAATACAACAACAGCTCTAATAGCGATTCCAGAAAAAAAGTTTCAAAATTGCATTGAAGGGTGGATTAGGCACTGGGTGCATAGCTTCCCAAGGGGAGTACTTTAAAGGTGACTGGTGGTATATTCAGCAATAAGGTAAGTAGCACTTTTTCTAGGATGATTCCGTGAACTTAATTGTCAGACCTTGTGTGTGTGTGTATATGTATGTGTGTATATATATATATATATATATATATATAGACACACACAGTGGAACCTCAGGTCACGAACGTCTCAGACCACGTACAAATCGGGTTACGACCAAAAAGCTCGTGAAACTTTTGCATCTGTTCACGACCATACACTCGGGTGACGAACAAGCCAATTTCCCTTCCGGTTCGTACACACCAATGATTTCCGCACGTGTTCAGTCTCTCCCTGTGCAGCGAGCGAGCATAAATATATTTACATACAGCTTGTATGGTCTGGAATGGATTAATTATATTTACATACAATCCTATGGGGGAAATTACTTCAGGTCACTGTGTGTAGGTATGTACAGTATATATATGTGTGTGTGTATATAAGAATATACTATTCTTTTCTATTTTCAAATTAGCTTTGCTTTGCTGACAACAGACATTCCATAGTTCAGTAATTTGTTAATAATATATTTAATTTTAGTAATATTTTTTGTTTGGTTATTAAATATTTATTATGTTTTGACTGCCCAGATGGATCTATGGTATAAAACTATGATGCTTCACCATGGGAGCCAAATCTTTAAACATTTTTAAAGTATTATACGATATCAGCACAGCAAGCTTTAAAGCTTGCAGAACTTTCCTTAGAATAGAAACATAAATGAAGCAAAGAGAAACCGAGGGAAGATGGGAGAGAGAAATAAGTTGGCCATGATTGGAATGAAGTATGTCAATCACAGCAAATAAAATCTGATATTAATTTGAAAGAACCGAATTCCTTTTATAGTAACATTTTCTTTCCCTATCTTTGAGATTTGTGATATCTTTCAAGCAGTCAGAACTTTAACTCAATCATCTAGTCATTATTGCTTATCCTTATGAAAAACATTTTAATTGATATCGTTCTTTGTCTCTTAAGAGTGTTTACAATATGTGTTTTTGATACAAGTTTATATTTTAAATTGTGTAGATATACAGTTGTGCTCGTAAGTTTACATACCCTGGCAGAATTTATAAGATGTGTGCCATACTTTAAAGAAAAGATATTTCATTTACTTTTAATGGAATCCAGATTAAACTATAAGGCATCACATAAAAGCACAACCATTAAACAAAACATAGTAATTGGGAAAATAATGAGATGGTCCCTGTTCAAATGCTTCCATACCCTTAGTCCTTAATACTGTGTACTGCCCCCCTTTAGCATCAATGATGGCATGCAGTCTTTTGTGATATCTGTGAATGAAGTCCTTGCTTTTCTCAAGTGGCAGAGCTACCCATTCTTCTTGGCAAAAAGCCTCCAGGTCCTGTAAATTCTTGGGTTGTCTTGCATGAACTGCACATTTGAGATCTCTCCAAAGTGGCTCAATGATATTGAAGTCTGGAGACTGTGATGGCCACTCCAGCACCTTCACTTTGTTCTGCTGTAGCCACTGAAGGGTCAGCTTGGCCTTGGATCATTGGTTTTGGATCATTGTTACCTGTGCTACTCAAGCTCACACACCTCTAAGAACATCAGAGATCCACCTCCATACTTCACAGTAGGGATGGTGTACTTTTTGTCATGGGCCATGTGTTTATGGCTGTGACGAGAAAGTTCAATTTTGGTCTCATCCCTCCAAAGGACTTTGTTCCAGAAGTTTTGAGGCTTGCCTAGATGATGTTTGGCATATTGTAAGTGGGCTGCTTTGTTGTGTTTGGCACAGTAAAGGCTTTTTTTCTTTCAACTGCATGCCCATTTTTGTTCAAGTACCTCCTTATTGTGCATCTTGAAACAGCAATACCACTGGCAGAGAAGCCTGTATTTCAGCTGAAGTGGATTGTGGGTTTTTCTTGGCATTTTGACAATTGATCGTGGCAGTTGTGGCTGAAATCTTGGTTGGTCTACCTGACAGTGGCTTGGTGATAATAGAACCCCTAACTTTCCAATTTTTTATCAGAGTTTGAACACTACTGACAGGCATTTTCAGATCTCTGGATATCTTTTTATAACCTTTTCCTGATTTATACAATTCAGCAACCTTTTCTTGGCAGTCATTTGACAGTTCTTTTGCTTTCCCCATGGTTTGGCATTAAGCAAAGTCATTGCAGCCCTGCATGAATTTAAATTGACTATTTATACACAGACACTGCTTACAATCAAAGAAGTTACAGGTAAGGACACTCTCCCTTAATTAACCTTAATTTGAACCTGTGAGTGTCGACTTGTGTGTATATTATCAGCCCCAACATCCAAAGGTATGTAAACTTTTGATCAGGCCCATTTGGGTGATTTCAGTGATCATTCTGATTTTAAAAAGGCACACATAATTATGTGATAATAAATTGCTTTGTCTGAGCACACTCCCTAATTAAAAGGAAAGCTTTCCACATGATTACTTATATTTTCTAAGCAGTGGCCAGTATTTAACAAATTCTGCCAGGGTATTTAAACTTATGAGCACAACTGTATAAGAATGAGTTTTTTTCCTTCTATACCATTCTTTAGAATGTTTTAATTAAATAAAATATCTTTGTCTTTTCTGCAATACTATTTCTGTTTAACAAATAACACTACAAAGAGTGGTAATGTCAATTTAAATTATTTCTGAAGTTAGAGATTAATTCTGAATATAGGGAAAAAAGGTTATGAGTTGCAAAATGTGTAGGACTGACCTCGTTTGGCACAAGAGCACAACGGAGATTTACAGATATCTCTGTGGAGGAGGAAGGCTTGCCGTTGTACCAGTAAGTTGACTGTTACTTTATAGCATTATGTGATATAGATATATTAATGCAATGTTTGCCAGGCTAGGCATAAAGACATAAAGTGAGAAATAATTTAAGTCTCAGTTCAGCCAACTATAATGAGAATAAAGCACTAGCATATGTGACATAATTTCATAATAGGTGACTAAAAAATGTGCCATTAGCCCCTAGCAATGCAAATGTTCAAATTTTCACTTGTCTCGTTTGGGTGTATTTTTTCTTTTTAAACAAATTATGATGCTGCATTACACACTTGCAAACACTTATAACTTTACTGTTTGTGTGTTTACAAGAAACATTAAGTCCTTGTCCAAGCAGAAAACTTTTTTTTAGTTTCTTGAGCAAATGAAATCAGAAACTCTGTGAGAGTGCAGCGGTGAATCCTACAGCACATCAACCACAATTGAAAGGTGTATCACTCTTTCCTAGTCAAAATATAGAAGCGGGTTGGAAAAGAGAATGTTCCAGACTAGTTGGATACTAGACTTCAACTGGCTTTTATACAATCTGGAGGATTGAGTGATTATGGGTGAATGATTGAAAAAAATGTTATTTTATAGACAGTTTGTTGTAAATAAATAAATGTTGTGTAGTCTTTGGGTCTTTCATTCAGATTCGAAATGTATTGTGAACCTTGAACCCAGACACGGACTCCAGATGTCCCAAAACACACACATTTATTTACACCCCAACACCACAATGCACAAAATAGCAACAGTAATGCTCTCTTTTGATCTCTCTTCTGCCGTCCCCAACTCCTCACTCGCAAGCTCCGTCCTCTTCCACCCGACTCCCGGAGTAGTTTCTGCTGGTCACTTATCTGCTGGTCCCTTATATAGGTCACCCGGAAGTGCTCCAGGTGCTCGTTGACCCACTTCTGGCAGCACTTCTGGGTGTGGCGGAAGAACCCATAGACATAGAATTACTAGACGCCTCATGACCAGCAGCATCGTACGTCAACATTGCCTCCATATTGTTAGTGGCACTGCTGTGGAGTGAAGTAATGGATAAAGATGCCTCACGCATGTGCTGCTTGGGATTGTACAAACCGCTGTACGCTCCAAACCAGATCACAGGGATTACATTTCATAGGTAACGCTGAACAATTGCTTTGGTTATATTTGGTCATTAGAAAATCCCGTTTTATAATCTTAAGCTACGACAGGCTAAGCTAGCAAAGCTATGTATTTATATGCTCAAGTGAGCCTCCAAACGATGTTTTGGCTAAACGTATTTAGTCACTAACTATGTAGATTGTTGTTAACATTTCTCAAATTTTGAAAGTTTCCCAAATAAATCCACCTCAGGAAGCAGTGGGGGGTAGCCCTTAAACGGGATTTTGAGAAAACTGTCCTATGATGTGTGCCGTGCTAGTTTGGTAACAAATGCTGTACCCGCATCATATAATCAAAGCTACCACTTGCTCACATTAAAAAACAAAGGAGGTTTGATGATTCCTTCTGAGGGTACAGTCAAGATGGTCAAAGTAGCTGAGCATGTTATCAGACAGTCGACATTAGGGCAAGCTGTCAGTGTATCTTTGATCAATCAGTTTGTTCGGGCTGAGATTGGTTCAGATGATGTGTTTTTTCTCAAGGAGCACATTGAGGAAACAGTTTGAAATTGACAACCATCATTTTATGCTCGTGTCTTTAGTTGTGTCTGTCTTCCACAAACTAAGGCTGCACCATATTGCCAGACTGAATACTCTCAAATTACAGAGTGGCAACACACGGAAAAAGCTATGTAAAACAGTTCTGTTTCATGGATTTTAGATCCTATCCTGTATATATTTAAGTAACCACATTGTGTGTGTGTGTGTGCACGTGTGTGTGTGAGAGAGAGAGAGATCGAGAGAGGAATGAGTGAAATGTTTTCAGAAGTTAAGCCAATTTGTATTCAATAAAATTGTTTATTTTTGTCGTTGAGTGTATCATTTCACTGTTAAAAGAAAGACCAACAAAGATAACTGGCAGTAACAGTGCAAAATTCACAATTGGTATGCCAGTTTGAAAAGATAAGTTCTGAGGGCAGTTTTAAAATGTGTTATTGAATCGAGCTGATGTATATGAGAGGGAAGAGAATTCCAGAGTTGAGGAGCACTAGGAGAGACGCTCGAGCTCCCATAGAACAGAGTTTGATGTGCGGTACAGAAAGTAGAGCTGCAGCTGAGGATCTGAGTGAGCGAGAGGGAGTATAAGACTGTTGGAGATCAGTGAGGTAGGGGGGAGCTTTAAATGTTAAAGGCAGTATTTTGTATTGTATTCTGTAGTTAACAGGGAGCCAGTGAAGTTGAGAGAGAATAGGTGTAATATGTTCAGTGGATTTAGAACAGGTTATTATTCTGGCAGCAGAATTTTGAAGAAGTTGTAAGCGCTGGATAAGTTTTTCTGGGATGCCAGATAGAATAGCATTACAGTAATCTGTACTTGAAGTGACTAGGGCATTAACCAATACTTCAGTACTGTGTTGCATAAGAACAGGACAAAGTTTAGAAATGTTTCGGAGATGGAAGAAGGCAGTCTGAGAAATGTTACTTAAATGGGAGGAATTATTTAATAATAATAATTGTTATTATTTAATAATTGTCATTATTAGTATATAAATGGATATACAGTAATCCCTCCTCTATTGCGGGGGTTGCGTTCCAGAACCCCCCGCGAAAGGTGAAAATCCGCGAAGTAGAAACCATATGTTTATATGGCTATTTTTATATTGTCATGCTTGGGTCACAGATTTGCACAGAAACACAGGAAGTTGTAGAGAGACAGGAACTTTATTCAAACACTGCAAACAAACATTTGTCTCTTTTTCAAAAGTTTAAACTGTGCTCCATGACAAGACAGAGATGACAGTTCCGTCTCACAATTAAAAGAATGCAAACATATCTTCCTCTTCAAAGGAGTGCGCGTCAGAGAGAGAGAGAGAACAAAGCAAGCAGTTAAAAATCAATAGGGCTGTTTGGCTTTTAAGTATGCGAAGCAGCGCGGCACAAAGCAGTTGAAGGCAGCAGCTCACACCCACTCCGTCAGGAGCAGAGAAAGAGGGAGAGATAAAACCAAAAATCAGTACATGCCCTTCGAGCTTTTAAGTATGTGAAGCCCCGTGCAGCATGTCGCTTCAGGAAGCAGCTGCACAGAAGGGAGCAACGTGAAAGCATTTTTAGATCGTCTAGGTGTGCGAACAGCCCCCCTGCTCACACCCCCTCAGAGAATGTCAGAGCGAGAAAGCAAACAATCAAAAATCAATACGTGCTGTTTGATCTTTTAAGTATGCGAAGCACAGTGCAGGAAGCATATCGCTTGACAAATCAGCCATATGCAAGCCCAGCAAGAAAGAGAGCAATGTGAAGGTAATCTTTCAGCATTTATTGAGGAGCGGCCATATCCTCTAGGGGTGCGAACAGCCCCAGTGCTTACAATATATTTGAGGAGTTTTATTTAACCCCTTCACCGCCCTCTGCCGGATATATCCGGCACCGCTGTTTTAATGCTAACGCCTTACTGCCGGAATTATCCGGCACATTTGCCTGTGGTTATATGAATGCCTGGCAAGTAGTATAACTGACGGTTTGGCGTGGGTATTATTACTACGTTGTATTTCGACAAGTCTGTGGTTGTTTTGGCCGGTCATGTGACGTGATTCGCATGTAACAGCTGTGAATATGGCGAAACGTAAACTGACTTCAAGTGAGGCTTTGCAGGCGATTTTGGACAGTTCTGATCATGATTGTAGCAGTTCTGAAGAAGATTTTAGTGACAGTGATGAGCAGCAACGTGCGCTGCATGATATTGTGAATGAAGACGCATCGGATGACGGCGCTGAGTGGGTGTATCCCCAGCATCTCAGCTGGGCTGCTGCCCGAGGTGAACTACCTTTTCTGCATTCGTTTGAGGGAACGTGTGGCTTTATTGTTGATGTAAACAATTACACTGCTGAGCAGTTTTATGAGCTGTTTGTGTCACCTGATTTGATTAGACATTTTGTTCATCAGACAAATCTGTATGCAGCACAGTTTATTGAGAAAAATCCCAATTTACCTCCACATTCCCGTGTTCGTGCTTGGTTTGACACTGATGAAAACGAAATGAAAAAATTCATTGGGATTTTGATGTTGATGGGAATAATCAGAAAACCAGATATTGAGATGTACTGGTCTACAGATCCTATGTATGCAACACCTATTTTTGCAGCTGTCATGACACGTAACCGATTCTCTTTGCTGCTGAAATTCTTTCATTTGAATGACAACAGAAACGAGCCAGATAAGAAAGATCCAAACCGCGACCACTTGTTCAAGCTACGTCCTTTGATTGATCATTTATTTGAAGCATTTCAGTTGCCCTACATGCCAGGACCGTCAGTTGCAGTTGATGAAAGTTTATTGTCGTGGAAGGGCCGCTTACAGTTTCGACAGTATCTACCATTGAAAAGGGCACGGTTTGGTATCAAGATGTTTTGCTTAGCTGAGAATTCAGGTTACATTTATAGATTTCGTGTATACACTGGCAACTTGCACAACATTTAGTGGTCAATACTGCTTGAATAAATGTAAAAAATGTAAAAAAAAATGTAAAAAAGTAAAAAAACAAAAATTGTTCAGATTTCGCCTGGCTTGGGGAATATTTAGGGAGTTGGCGGTTAAAGGGTTAATACGTAATACGCGCTCTGATTGGGTAGCTTCTCAGCCATCTGCCAATAGCGTCCCTTGTATGAAATCAACTGGGCAAACCAACTGAGGAAGCATGTACCAGAAATTAAAAGACCCATTGTCCGCAGAAATCCGCGAACCAGCAAAAAATCCGCGATATATATTTAAATATGCTTACATATAAAATCTGCGATAGAGTGAAGCCGTGAAAGGCGAAGAGCGATATAGCGAGGGATTACTATAAATGATTACATTTAAACGATTCGCCAAAATCTGTTGTATGTAAACGATACTGTTTTAAACGTTTTTTCATCAGAAAACACGGTTTCCACATTTACCTGTATTAGTTTAAATGGCACTTTTGCCACTCGCAATATGGCATACACGCTGACGTAACGCGTCGACTGGGCAACACAGTGAATGCGGCGTCTTTCTATATACAGTATGTCTATGGAAGAACCACCCAAACAGGCTCAGGGACAGTTGCAGCACATCCTGGCGGCACCCCAGGATCCCAACAGGGCTGTAGTGAACTCTAGTTCCCATGAAGCCCTGCGGGAGTCCGAGGTATCAATGCCATCCAGGGGGTTTGCCATCTAGCGTTCCGGGGAGGTGATGTTCTGTCCACACTTGGCTCTCCCGATCCTTCCAAGGTTGAGGCGTCCTGGCCAGGCAGGGGCCCGGCTATCCATGACAGTATACAATTAAAAAAAAAAAAAAAGTGTTACAAGATCATTTTCAAGATTTCTACAACAGTGCATGATGTGACCGAAATGTATGCAAACACCCTTACAGTCTGCAATGTGCACTTTAATCACTTATTTGTTGTTTGGTATGTAATTTTAAACAGTGGCGCAGAAGGGTAAATCAAGAAAGATGTGTCTTTGTTCCAAACATTATCAAGAGCACTGTACATTAATTCATCATGATACAAAGTATTTATTTTAAGCACAGCTTGGTAAATCTTTAAATCTTGATATTTCAAGTAATGATAATCCATTTCAGGTGGAAACATTTCTAAAGAAATGCTAGCTAAATGTGGATATTTCTCAAAAGACAGTTTGAAGAGAAAGATGGGGAATATGGAGGTCTGTTGAATGGAAGAATAAGTGTTTTACTTGATCTGTTTTTTTTGCGCACTCAGTAACTTTGCTAAGTGGTTGGATGTTTAACAAAAAAAAGCAAAAAAAAAAACAACTTATTTCTTCCTACTAGCCTTTGAGGTGAGTTTTAATGATCCCAAAAGTACTTCTTATTTATAACTTATTTCATGTATTCATGATTGTCTTTCAGAAGAAAAAATAAAGTTTCAATTATTTGTCTGAAATTTACACTTAACCAACTTGCATCTGTTTCTCTGTGTTCCTATTTAAGAACTCACTTCGGATTAATAGCTGGGATTCACACTCCTTATTCCCTTTAGAATTCTGAAATCGTATGTTACCCCCTATTCTGTGTTTGCATAGAATGCAAAGGTTCAGCTCCTTCAGTCTTTCCTTATAGCTTATACTTTGTGGTCAAATCAGTTTAGTTGGTCTTTTCTGGAACTTCTGTGTCACTGCTATGTCTTTTTTGTAATGTGGAGATCAAAACTGCTCATATTACTAGAGGTGAAAATGTTGTGGATAGCATTGGTGATCTTCATTAGTCTAAGTGGTCAGTTCTTGTCAAAATTTCTCTAATGTTTTGATGAGGCCTCAGTATATGTCAGTGTAAGTGGTAGAGATGTCAGGATTCCCTCAGAATAACACTTTTTCTTTCCTTAACATTGGTACTGTTCAAATATTTTTAAAGGAAAGAAATGCTTTATATTGTCATTTTCCACACACATTATACTTTCAGTGTTATAAACTATATTTTTTGGCTGCAAGGAGTATCATGGGTCTTGTGGGTCCACATCAGTGACAAGTTGGACTGGTCTAGTAACACAGAGGAACTATATAAGAAAGGATGGAGCAGACTGTTTTTTTCTTAGGAGACTGTCATTTTAATGTGGGTAGTGACATCCTTTACATGTTCTATAACTCCATGATAACCAGTGTGATTTTCTATGTTTTGGAATGCTGGGCCAGTAACATCACTTTAGGAGAGGCCCACAGAATAAACAAGCTGATTAAGAAGGCAGGCCCAGTTATGGGATGTATTGTCAAAATGCTGGAGGTAGTAGCAGAGAAGAGAATGAAGGTAAAAAGATGACCTCTATAAATAATGCTACACTTCCTCTCTCTGACAAACTATCATGGAGTGTCTTCAGCTAACAAACTATTTCACAGAAGTGTATGGGGCTCCTTTTTACTTGCAGTAATGTGCCTGTGTAATATCTCAACTGGTCTCTTATCTTTAGCCACATCAGAAGTTTTCTTGTTTTTGTAATTGTGTGTATTTGAAAAGGTTGGTTATTAGTTGTTTATATTTTTGAGCTTCTGCAAAAAGCTAAATTTCCCCTCCTGGGAAAGTAAATTTCTCTCTGTCTTTCCTTCTTCTAAGGTGTACTTTAATGTTTCACATTGCTGACCCTATTGCTTTTGAAGTCTAACATTCTTACTTTTCCTGTGTAATACTTTAAATTTATTTATATTCATTTGCATATGCTATGGATTGGACTAAGTCTAAAGTCTGTTTAGATCCAGCTGTAATAATTTAGCTAAAATTAGGTTGTCTCTCATTGCACCTAATTATTATCATCAAAATTTACCAGCTTCTTATCTATACTAATAAAAGGCAAAGCCCTCACACACTCATCACTAATTCTCCAACTTCCCGTGTAGGTGGAAGGCTGAAATTTGGCAGGCTCATTCCTTACAGCTTACTTACAAAAGTTAGGCAGGCTTCATTTCGAAATTCTACACGTAATGGTCATAACTGGAACCTCTTTTTTGTACATAGACTGTAATGGAGGAGGCGGAGTCGCGTATCGCGTCATCACGCCTCCTACGTAATCACGTGAACTGAAAACAAGGAGGAGCCCCAAAGAGCGCTGAAGAAAACATTCTCCGTCAACCCCCACACTCCCCCCCGCCCTTCCACACATCACGGCATTTTCGTTAATGAAGTGAGGCAATACTCCAGCTCCACCTTCTTCACAAGTTCATTCACCAAATTATTTGTCAATTATATTTCACAGTAAGAATTTACAGCACGACTCAAACGCAGGAACGAAGGTAAATGACGTTAATTGTTGAGTGTCTTTTAATACTGTGTAAGTATACATATTAACACATGTGCAATTAAACATGTGCATTTACGGGGTGATTTCTCAGACTTAAAAGCTCGCCTTTTATTAAAAAGGTAAATGCAAACTGTTTTCATTGTGAAGGGCACAAACCACGTTGGATTTCAGCCGTTAAACGCGCAAAAATGTCGGTACACCAGATAAATAAGCGCAACATATTATCAGTGTATTGTATGCTTACAATACATATAGAAATGTGATAATCGTTAACTAATAGTATGGGCGGGTGTTTTTCGACTCAGCTACAGATGCCGATGGAGACCAAAACTGCTTTGGAAAAATATGAACGCCTTGGGGACAATCTGGAAGAAGGTAGCGCAGCTCCTTGATTTAAACGATTCCATGTCTTGGTGGGTTTGCGTAGCTTATTGTCAATATCTTTACACCTGTTTTTAAGACTTATTGACTGAAACGGGATATCACGAAAAAAGTTAGAGGTTTGCTACAGGATACACCCTCCACAAGTTAAGGAAATAAAAATAAAGGTATATATTTCTGTTTTATTTAAACCTTTTAAGTTCGTATGCATAGCCCCATTTGGCTGTTTTAGTTTTTTTTTTTTTCTTTCTTCAGTAATATTTAATCTCCTTAAAGAAAAACAACATATGCATTTTACTTTTTTTGTATCTCTTTAGTAATATTTTAGTGTAAAAGGATAACCAGTATTTAAACCTTTTATGTTACTTTATAAAGTTATTTTACACAATGTTGAAAAATTAATAAGAAAGCTACATATTTTGGCAGCTGCTGCTTTAATTTTCAATGAAATGAAAAAAGCTCTCCAAGAGAAAACCTCAATGAAGAAGAAACAGTTTGCACTATCTAAAAAGGAGAAACCCTCATTTATAAAGGTTTGCTGCAGATGACTTAACTGAAAATAAATGAATAGTTCCTATGTGTATAATACATATTTATCTATTTGACTTATGCCTTTATTCCAGCAACTTGCAACATCTGAGGTACAATTTGTTACATTACTTTTGTTTTTTGCAGCACAGGCAGGTGAAGTGACTTCCTCAGGGTCACAAATTTGTGTCAGTACCAGGATTTGAACTGACAAGCTCTGGGTTTGCTGAAATATTACTGAAGAAAGAAAAAAAAAACAAAAACAGGCAAATGGGGCTATGCATACAAATGTCCATCCATCCATTATCCAACCCGCTATACCCTAAATACATGAGCCAATCCCTGCCAACACAGGGCACAAGGCAGGAAACAAACTCCGGGCAAGGTGCCAGCCCACCGCAGGGCGCACACACACCCACACACCAGGGACAATTTAGAATCGCCAATGCACCTAACCTGCATGTTTTTGGACTGTGGGATGAAACCGGAGTACCTGGAGGAAACCCAGACAGACACGGGGAGAACATTCAAACTCCACGCAGGGAAGCGAACCCGGGTCTCCTAACTGCCACCTTTCACTGCGCCACCATACCGCCCGCATACAAACTTAAAAGGTTTAAATAAAACAGAAATATATACCTTTATTTTTACTTCCTTAACTTGTGGAGGGTGTATCCTGTAGCAAAGCCCTAAGTTTTTTCATGAAAGCCCCTTTCAGTCAATAAGCCTTAAAAACAGGTGTAAAGCTAAACTTGCAGCACCGCTATTCAATTACACTTGCCTAACGCCTCTCCTAAGGGGAGATACTGTGGGATCTGGGCATCCGTCAAAGCACCAATCACAGGCCCGATTAGAAAGCGGGAAGCTGTGATTTGTCGTCTCCCTCCCATGTAACAATCACAGCCCGTGTTACAACGCACTATGTATGTATGTATATATGTGTATGTGTGTGTGTATGTATGTGTGTATATGTATGTGTATATATATGTTGATATGTGTGTGTGTGTATGTATGTATGTGTGTGTATATATATATATATATATATATATATATATGTGGATATGTATATATATATATATATATATATATATATATATATATGTGGATATGTATATATATATATATATATATATATATATATATATATATATGTGGATATGTATATATATATATATATATATATATATATATATATGTGGATATGTATATATATATATATATATATATATATATATATATGTGGATATGTATATATATATATATATATATATATATATATATATGTGGATATGTGTATATATATATATATATATATATATGTATATATATGTTTACATAACCTCTTTAACACACTACTTCTCCGCTGCGAAGCGCGGGTATTTTGCTAGTACATATTAGAAATATCAGTGGTCTCTGAATTGAATCCTGAGGGACACCACTTCATAACCGACATTGGTCATCTTCTATCACCTTTGTTTATGTTGTTTAGTCAACTTTGTTCCCATTTTCACACTATGCCCTTAACTCTCTTCCTCAAAGAATTCCAGCATATTAGTGAAACACTAATACATCTGTTTCTCAATCATTTCTTTTATAATTGCTTCCATTAATTTAACTGTGATGTATATTTAGTGTGCTGAACAGTTGAAGACGGCGATCTGTTTGTACTGGCATCATTTATCCGCTGTTGCTCTTATCAAGATTATTAGAATGAATGTTGTTGTCGATATTGAGAAAAAAGGATTAAAAAATAAACTAGCATAAGTCTCAATATTAAGTAACATTATTTAACTAATGTGAGTAGTGTGTAGCTTCAAGAAGTGTATTTTCCAATTTATCCTTCCCAGTAGCAAATAGCGTCCTCTTTGTATAATCAATTGTGTTACAAAAGAATAAGAAGTCTCTTTACTAGATTCTTGTTCCTCTTTTCATTGAATTTCCACACAAACAAGTCTAACTCTTGAAAGTACAGTTATCATGTATGGACTTTGAATCACACTCTTGTAAGCCATGTTATATAATTTTCAAACATTAGTAACATGATTGCCACAGAAAAATATAATTTTGCTTTAGAACGGTTACTGTTATCAGTAAAGTAAGAAATTTTACAAGATGTTACGAAATATTCAAACAATATACTATAGGTTGCTACAGCTTGCTTGCTATACTGATTTCTGAACAAGTTTATCATTTATACTTTGTTTCAAGGCTTTTTCTTAAATTGATTTTACATCTGTGGTTGAAATTGTCTGTGTCTAGTTTGCACATTCTCTTCTGTGTGATTGTTTTTTTTTTCCCTCCATGTGCACCAGTTCCCTACCACCACACCCAAAATCAAGCATGTTAGGTTAATTTACAGTTCTAGATTGGCCAGGTGTGGGTGTTAATGCTTGAGTGACAATGGGCTAGTGTTCCTACTAGGGTTGGCTTCTGCATTTCATTCATTGATTCTAGCTTAGGCTGTGGACCTCTATGATCCTGAATTGGTTATAACATGTTTGAGAGTGTATGTGTATTTCTGACAATGCTGATACTGTTCTGTACCGTGTGTTAAGTATTTAAAAGTAGGATCTATGGTACTACCTTATATGACTCTGCATGTTAAAGATTTTCCAAGGTACCTTCTTTCTTACGCCTTTTTGATTTTTGTGTCTCACAGTTAACGGTCAGTATTGTGAGCACACATTAATAATGGTGATAGCTAAGATTGGGGCAGTGCAAGCAAAACCATTAAAAGTGAAATCTACACTTCTACCAAACAAATATTTTGTCACCTTATTTTGCTTATTAAAATTATAGCATTATATTAAAGATAAAAATGACAGAAAATTGTCTTACTACAAATAGAGTAGTAACTTGAGAATTAACAAATTAATCTTATACTAGTAATAGACCAGTTGGCTGGTGCATTACTAGTAAATTTGTCACATGTCTCTTATGTATAACTTTCTTTAGTGGGTCAGACTATGTCCATTAATGTTATGAGCGAGAATAAAGACTTTTGTGATACTAGTATTAACTTGTATTAGTCACTATACATTGCATAATTCTGTGAAATTTGCTTTTGAAGGACACTATTTTTTGGTGTGAAGAATTGATTAAAATTTGTTACAACCTGTGAAATAAAGTTTTCTTTAATGTCAGATTTTGATTTCTCAAGTTGATTGACATGCTTTAATGAATAGAGTATTCCAAAAAATAGCAAACCACTTTCATAGTACTCTTGGCTATAACAGAAAGTGGAACTTTATCAAATGATAGTTAAAAATAACCGGAAAGCACATTGAATTTTTTACATGTATAAAAAAATGCAGTATATACTAGAGATGGGTATGGAAAAAAAGTGTTTGAGTTGTTAAAACAATTCTTTTGCAAGATTGTTTGGCAGTAGAGAGGTCAACCTGCAAATACTTCAGTTAATCCATACCTGCTTTCCTGAGTAAGCAACTAGGATTTTTAATAAGGAAGCATAACAAATTTGCAGCAGCAGCATCTACTTGTATTCCAGAAGTCAGCAATGGAGACGAAGAAGCATGATTGCCTGCCTGCTGGATACTTTTGATCATATTCATTTTTAAAAGCTGCATCATATCAAGTATGTTAAGAAAACATATGGCGGAGGCCCTTTAATGTTAGCAATAAAAAGTAAGACAGACTGTACTTTTTCAGTAGCATTGAAAAAATGGGGTGCTTCAGTAAATGACATACCACTGGAGAGTACCATTTTCAGCTTAAGTTTTGCTTTCCAGACAGGACATACTGTACATTAAGGCATTGGAATTTAAATATATAGTAAAATTCTGGGGTTCACACTCCTAGCCAAAAATGTAACTGAGGCCCTGGCATTGAAATATTTACTTGAAGATTTGCCTTTTCAGCTTTTTATTTCTTGTTTTGAATTTATGTAGCAATTTGGCACTTCAAGATGGACATTGTATTTTATTTCAATTAAGTGTACAGAAAAAACAAGCTTCTTTTACATGTTGTTACAATTTTTATTATTTTTGTTACCTGCAATAGTTTAGATACTAAAATAGTTATTTTGTTGCTATGGTTACTTGGGCATTAATGCTGGGCGGTATACCGGTTCATACCGAAAACCGTTTTTTATTTTTTTTATGATATGGATTTTTCTTATACCGTAACACCGGTTTAAATTGCCTAAATGACGTTCGGAACATGGCGCAGCAGGAAACTGTTCAAGTGGGGACCTTTTTCACTGCTACACCGCTAAACACAGATTTGTTGCACTAGGGCTCTTTTTCACTGCTACACCACCAAATAGTGGGCGGTAGCATAGGTATGCCGCGCGGTGAAAATGGACAGAGAGCATTCCGAAACTGAACTAAAAGTTGAACATGATGAACAGAAGAACTTTTGCCGAAAAAAAGGAGTCACGTCCGTCGCCTGGAGATACTTTAGTTTTAAAAGGTCAGATGTGTAAATACTGTTTCTATAATACTAGATAATACTGCAAGCCAAGTTGTACTTGTTTTTGTACTTGCTAGTGTATGTTTTGCTTGTATTCATCCTGTGCTGGCGACTCGTTAAGAGATGGGCGCAACTCTGAATGGATGGCATAATTAAACATGTATAACGAAGATATTTTTAAAGTTCTGAACACTCCGTCGGCTAAGTTAATAACTAGTTTCACAAAGACGTTTATCGTGTGGTGATTGGTAATGTGGAGAAAGAAAAAGGAAAGATAGGAGCTGGGGTTTTGGTAGAGAGCAGGGATATCATGAAGTGAATGGATTCTGTGCGGTGATTGCTGCAGGCGCCTGCTCTTAGTGCGGAGGAAGTCAGTTTAAGAAGCGTAGTGATTAACAACTGGGTCGGGGAACACTTAACACAAAGTATTTGATGTGCTGCATTAACTTGTGACGGGGTTTGAGAAAATCTAGTAAATTAAACATTGATTTTAGGATGAAGTTTAGTTTACAACATTCTACTTTAATTATAAAATAAACTATGAGAATAAAGTGGAAATGTCGACTTTAATCTTGACATAGTCAACATGTCGAATTTATTCTCGACATATAGTTTGTTTTTTTTCTTCCGTGTCCATATTTTTTGTTCTTCACAGTGGCCCTAATGCGCTTCCATAGGGCTATACCACAAACAGCATTATAAATGCAAGTTGCAGTTTTTATTATTTATGTATATAGCTTAGCTTGAAGCATGGTCCATATTAATGCAGTTTGCCTAAATGATGGTACAGTTGGTAAGATGTCATCACCAAGTTGCACTTGTTTTATTTTATTTTAATTTGGTGAATACTGTGTAATGCACCTGGGCTTGAAGCTTTGAAGTAATAGTGCAACTATCAGTAATACTATTATGTATTTTATTGTTATTATTTATTAGTTTAAATATTATGCAGTTTAATGATGGTAAAATTGTTTAAAAAGTCCCTTTAACATGTCAGTGAACAAAGATTGTTAACATTAACAGAAAGTGTAGTTGGTTTACAAAAAATATTTACTATTTATTCCTTTTCTAAGACGTGTTCAGTGCAATCCAACTTTTGACAAACACCTCTGGATATTTTACTAAGTCTAAATGCCTCTTTGGATGGTTGAAAATATGTTGACAAAATCATAGTTTAAGCTTTAGCAAAATTTGTTCAATTAAAGGTTCTATATTTTGACTGCATCTGTCATGCAATGTGCTTCCTTCTCTTTAGTGCCACCCCCTTGAAAACTATCACTTTATGGGGCCATGCAAACCTGGATTAATACTTGTGTGCACATTAAAATGTCTTTTTGTACGATGTACAATTCTCATAACAGTCTAATAGGTTATTCTTAGCCAGTCTACTGCTGTAATTGCAATGGAAAATGTGGTTAACATCCACTCATGCATGGGGAAAAAAATACCGTCTAATACCGTGAAACCGGCAGAATTTAGAAAAATACCGTGATATAGAATTTTGGTCATACCGCCCACGTCTATTGGACATATGAAAAAAAGGAAAAATGTAATATGTAATAAGTGTACTTTTTCAGACCTCAAAATAAGACAGTTTTCTAAATGGATAATTCACATTGCACAATGAATCAGATCCAGTGAAATAAGTGGAAAATAAAGTTCATCACAATAGGTGACCAAAAACAGATATTCCTTATAATGATATTAGTGTCTGTATCTAAATATGCTTACTGTATATTTTTATTGGTTATTATTTTTATATTTTATATGACAATGACAGCTATGATTTTATATTTTTTCAAGGCTTGTACTTGTATATGTTAATATCAATGCATTCAGGTTTTGATGTATACTGCACTATACAAAACAATCATAATTGATTAAAGACATTAA
Source organism: Erpetoichthys calabaricus (assembly GCF_900747795.2). Classification (NCBI taxonomy): domain Eukaryota; kingdom Metazoa; phylum Chordata; class Cladistia; order Polypteriformes; family Polypteridae; genus Erpetoichthys; species Erpetoichthys calabaricus. The sequence goes on from NC_041404.2 coordinate 69,714,649, forward strand.
ATTAATGCTTCAGTTATTTTGCATGGTGCATGTCTATTATCTGATCTCTGCAGTTAATCTGGTATTCACATTTTACCAGTTGTACTTCTATAGATGTACTTTTATATTATGCACACAATACAATTTTATGAGATATGTACCTTTAACCAGATTCCATTAATTGTTTTTGATGTACAGTGCAACCAAAAACCTTCAGGAAATCCCATAAAAACAGATTATTTTGAGCTAACCACAGTCCACTTAGGTGATGCCAGGAAGATTAAATTTATTATTGCAAACACTTGTAAATCATACATGCTGTACTCTACACAGACATTCAAAGAGCATGGAATTTGAACCCTTGTGGCTGAACGTATGAGACAGTAGGAATAATTATGCATTAGAGGTCTGTATGGTACCAGTTTTTTGGTCTCACTTCTGCCATAGCTTCATACTGCTTCTGGTTGCGTCCAAAAAATTCCATCCTGTTTCCACACCATCAAAAGGTGTCATTCCACTTCTGACCACATTACCACTTTACCCTTTAATTGGACACAAAGCCTAAGTGTATGTTTAAAATGTTAGAATCTAAAAGGGAAAAAAACATGTCAGAGATGAGAGTAAATCTGTTAAAAAGCAAAAACAGTCATAATCTATTGGTATAATTTTTGAAAAATAATAAACAGATAGAAAGATAAATAGATAAATGGTGTTGAGTTGTTCTGTTTTTCCTGATGTCCTCTTTTTCAGATCTAAAACAGTGGTCTGTCTGGTTATTGTAAAGTCCCTAAAATTTTTGGGGTTTTGACTTGATCATTAGTTAAGATTATGTAAACAAACAAGAGACCTATATATTTTGTCCAGTCCATGCTTGAAAGGTATAGTTTTGAAAGTGCCCCCAGCATAACTTGGGTGCGGTGTAGGGTTTGTTTAAAGAAATCACCCAGGGCAGTTTGACTTAGGTGACAGCTAGGAAGACTGGGCAGAGCCATGTTACTATTAGCATTAAACACCAACTTATAATTACTGGCAGAAAACAAAAGTGCACATCAACAGACAATTTAAAAAAATAAATACATAAAAGAGTAATATTCATTTTCAGATAGGATGTAACAAGTAGGAAGCCAAATGTACGATCAAGAGAGCTTACGTGTGTGACATAAAGTTTATTCTCACTGTGAAAAGCACAAAACCGCTTTAAGGAAACGAGCTGATCAGTAGAAATGGCACGCTTTCTGGTGAGGCTGGTTTAATTACATTTCAAATTTTCCTTTGAAAGTGATAATTGTTAAAACTAATGATGACTTCTCCTTGTGAATAAATAGAAAAATACTGCACCACTAACTTTTAAAACAGTATCATAAAACCATTATGCAGAATTCTGTAATTTTACAAGCACAACCTGAAAATGTGACAGAATTGCTTTATGCTGGCTTTTTTGAAAACTAAAATCTGTGTCTTCATGAAAGGTGGGCACTGCATAAAATAGGTGTGCTGATTCTCTGCAGTTCTTTTTTTATGTATAACCAACAGAAAGTCAAATCACACTAGCTAAGCTTAGTTACAGTGTATCCAGAAAGTATTCACAGTGCATCACTTTTTCCACATTTTGTTATATTACAGCCTTATTCCAAAATGGATTAAATTAATTTTTTTCCTGAGAATTCTACACACAGCACCCCATAATGACAACATGAAAAAAGTTTACTTGAAGTTTTTGCAAATTTATTAAAAATAAAAAAACTGAGAAATCACATGTACAGAAGTATTCACAGCCTTTGCCATGAAGCTCAAAATTGAGCTCCGGTTCATCCTGTTTCCCCTGATCATCCTTGATGTTTCTGCAGCTTAATTGGAGTCCACCTGTGGTAAATTCAGT